>NW_026658181.1:0-4283 GCF_009828535.3 Hylobates moloch | reverse complement strand
GGGCAACGAGCGAAAACTCCATCTCATTAAAAAAAAAAAAAAAAAAATGCACAGAGGGTAATAAAAATCAATTGGCAACATTTACAGGAAGTTTCTACTTCATCCACCCTAAGGTTCTTCTGTTAGGATTGCTTCGGTTCTACCCCATTTGGAAAACATCAACTTTCTCCCATTAAAATAATAACAGGAAGACCCATGCGCCTGAGTGAAGAAGCCTACAAACTAGCTTTCCGTAAGGGTGATTTTCTTTTTTATTTTATTTTTGAGACAGGATATTGCTCTGTCTCCCAGGCTGGAGTGGAGTGGCACTATCTGGTCTCACTGCAGCCTCTACCTCCCGAGCTCAAGGCATCGTCTCACCTCAGCCTCCCAAGTAGCTGGGACTACAGGTGCGTGCCACCATGCCTGGCTAACTTTAAAACTTTTTTTTTGTAGAAAATGGGGTCTCACTGTGTTGCCTAGGCTGGTCTTGAGGTCCTGGGCTCAAGTGTTCTTCCTGCCTTGGCATCCCAAAGTGCTGAGATTACAGGCATGAGCCATTGTGCCCAGCTGATTTTCTTCATTATTGCCAAGGCCTTATAAAGCCTCTCACTAAAAATTCTAGATTAATTAAATGTTATTTTAGCAGTAAGCTCCCTGGAGATGAAGACATAAGAGATTATAGCCTCCAACCTGGAGATTTTGTTTATTAGAATCACCATCAAATAGAAGATTCCCTCCAATCCTGTTGGGAGGGACTATATCAGGTGTTGTTTACCAACCCCTGTGCTGCTAAACTGTAGGGCAGTGTCCCTTAAGATATTTGGTCACATCTGGGTGTGGTGGCTCATGCCTATAATCCCAGCACTTGGGGAGGCTGAGGCAGGTGGATCTCTTGAGGCCAGGAGTTCGAGACCAGTCTGGCCAACATGGTGAAACCCCCATCTCTACTAAAACTACAGAAAATTAGCGGGGCGTGGTGACACAACCTGGAATCCCCTACTTGGGAGGCTGAGGCACGAGAGTCACTTGAACAGGGGAGGCAGAGGTTGCAGTGAGCCAAGATCGTGTCACTGCACTCCAGCCTGGGCAACAGAGTGAGATTCTGTCTCAAATTTAAAAAAATAAATAAGTGAGAAAAAAAGATATTTGGTCACTCCTCTATCTATATGTACCTCTGAAGAAACCTAACACCAGAACTTTTGAGAAAAGTTCCTTCAAACTGTTTTCTAGGCTTGACCACCAATCTATTTTACATGGAGAAATGGAGATTTTACTTGGGGGAAACCTGCTAATTCATCTGCCTGGCCATCAGGAAGATAGCTCCACGCATTTCACTGGGAGAATGCTCTAGCCTTATTGGAGACATGTCGTGGGCATGCCCCCAGGAATGCACGATTAGAAATCTTGAGGCCGGGCGTGGTGGCTCACTCCTGTAATCCCAGCACTTTGGGAGGCCAAGGTGGGAGGAATGCTAGAGCCCAGGATTTTGAGACCAGCCCAGGCAACACAGCAAAACCCTGTCTCTATAAAAAATACAAAAAATTAGCTGGATGTGGTGGTGCACACCTGTAGACCCAGCTACTCGGAAGGCTGAGGTGAGAGGAACGCTTGAGCTCAAAGGTCGAGCCTGCAGTGAGCCATGATAGCGCCACTGCACTGCAGCCTGGGTGACAGAGTGAAACTCTGTCAAAAAAAAAAAAAAAATCAGGTCTCCCAGGCTGGAGTGCAGTGGCACTATCATGGCTCACTGTGACCTCTGCCTCCCGGGTTTCGGTTCAAGCGATTCTCCCACCTCAGTCTCCCGGGTACCTGGGATTACAAGCACACACCACCATGCCCAGCTAATTTTTGTAGTTTTTGTAGAGACAGGGTTTCACCATGTTGGCCAGGCTGGTCTTGAATTCCTGACCTCGTGATCCGCCCCCTTTGGCCTCCCACAGTGCTGGGGACTCCCGCCTTGAGCTAGGTAACCATTTCTTCAAGTTGCTTGTTATGTGGACTCTAGACTGACTGCCACCACAAGTAGCTATAAATTAATGGAACAATGCTGCACACTGGACACCATAACTCATACCCTATAGTTCAAAAATGAATAGCCAATCATCAATCAATGTTATTTCTGCAAATCAATGAGAATTCCTAATAAACAACTTTACTATCAACCCACTCCTTGTGCCCCTTTTTGCCTTTAAAAACCAACCAGAGGGCCGGGCATGGTGGCTCATGCCTGTAATTCCAGCACTTTGGGAAGCCGAGGTGGGCAGATCACAAGGTCAGGAGTTGGAGACCAGCCTGGCCAATATGGTGAAACCCCATCTCTACTAAAAATACAAAAATTAGCCGGGGGCGGTGGTATGTGCCTGTAGTCCCAGCTACTCAGGGGGCCGAGGCAGAATAATCACTTGAACTCGGGAGGCAGAGGTTGCAGTGAGCTGAGATCGCACCACTGAACTCCGGCCTGAGTGACAGAGTGAGACTCTGTCTCAAAAAACACAACACAACACAACACAACAAAACAAAACAAACACACACACACACACACACACACACACACAAACAGTGAGAGCTCATATCAAGGTTACTTGGGTCTGAGTCTTCCGGGCAGCCAGCTGTCCTTATCTCTGCCCAAGGAAACTCTTTAAAATTATATTTTGTGCCTCTGTTTTTTCCTTTAGGTCGACAATCCTAAACAATTTTTCTTCTTATATCAACTTCCCTCTCTGTCTCGTTCAGCCACCTACAATGTTTTTTCATCTCTTCTGAGGAAATGAGACCTTTGGGCATAACTTCAAGTTCAGGGCACACGTCATGGCAAGAAGCCCTCTACATCCCAAGCAGTTATTGTTTCCTGTTTGCTTAGAGGCAGAAATACCCCCAGGCTCCTGGTTTTATCAGGCACACACAGTGTCTAGGGAGCACTCTGGATGCCCCTATTAATTTCCAGCTTTTTTTTTTTTTTTTTTTTGAGATGGAGTCTCACTCTATCACCCAGGTTGGAGTGCAGTGGTGCGATCTCAGCTCACCGCAACCTACGCCTCCCAGGCTCAAGCAGTTCTCCCACCCCAGCAGCCCAAGTAGCTGAGACTATAAGCCTGCACCACCATGCCCAGCTAATTTCTGTGTTTTTTATGGAGATGGGGTTTTGCCATGTTGGCAGGCTGGTCTCAAACTCCTGGCCTCAGGTGATCCACCTGCCTCAACCTCCCAAAGTGCTGGGATTACAGGTGTGAGCCATCATGCCAGGCCAAATTTCCAGTTTTAAGAACTATGTTTAGGGTTTATCCATAATACTTTCCAATCCACATATATTTTGGGTTACAGTTTCTTTCATGATTTGAGTATTTTCTTCTCTGTATTTTTTTCCTCCCATCCCTCTTTCTCTCCCTCCTTCTCCTCCACTTCCTCCTCTTCTTTTAACATGTTGGAGTTACAGTGCAAACTAGAAAATATTGATTTATTTATGTCCTCAGCCTAATAGGGAGCTCCAGCTGTATCTTTATTTCCCAAGGAAGACACTCATGACTAAACCATTCACTGTGGCCATCTGAAGAATCTGTAAAATATAGCTAAGATGGTCAATGCTATAATGAAGAGACAGATTATTTATGCAAGGCCTCAATCTATCCTCAAACCGAAGTTATAAGCACAATAATACTGATCTCCAACCAGGGCTATTTCTGGGCTTGTCATTTTTGATGAATAAGGAAGAAGGATCTGCTAGTATGATCAAATCCAAGCTTTTATTCAATCCATAAATATTTAATTTAACTAGCTCAATTTATGCATCCTTCTGACAGTACAATTAGGAAGGTCTGAAAAATTCGTGTAAAAACCTACAATGGTGGCTAAGAAGCTGAGCTATGAAGGGTTTCACAGGCTTACTAGTGTGCTCCCTGACAAAATGTAAAAAGGGCCCTGTTTTATATTTAGGATAAAAAGCTTTGCTAAATTATTTGAGCTTGGCAGTCCTCACACAGGGTTTCTTTTTAAAAATTTTAATTTTGTAGGGACAAGGTTTCATTCTGTCACCCAGGCTGGAGTTCAACAGTGTGATCATAGCTTACTGTAGCCTCGAAGTCCTGGGGCTCAAGAGAGCCACCTCAGCCTCCTGAGTAGCTGAGACTACAGGTGTGTGCCACCATGACTGGCTAATTTTAAAATTATTTTTGTGGAGATGGGGTCTTGCTATGTTGCCTAGGCTGGTCTCAAACTCCCAAGTGATACTCCCATCTTGTCCTGCAAAGCGGTGGGATTACCGACGTGAGCCACCATGCCCGGCCAGCACTTTTTTTTTTTTTTTT
>NW_026658180.1:0-4283 GCF_009828535.3 Hylobates moloch | reverse complement strand
AAGAAAGAAAGAAAAAAGAAATTATGGTTTAGGAGCCATGAAGCTGGAGGCTACAAGATTCTGACCCTCCCCAAATTGCTCCTGGGAAGCAATAACATCACTATTGTAAAACCTGTGAACCCTGAATAGCTGAGACAGGTCCCAGTCAATTTAGAAAGTTTATTTTGCCAAGGTTAAGGACATGCGCACCAGTGAAACAGCCTCTGAAGGTCCTGACGACATGTGCCTAAGGTGATTGGGACACAGGTTGGTTTTATACACTTTAGGGAGACATGAGACATCAATCAATATATGTAAGATGAATAATGGTTCGGTCCAGAAAGGCGGGACAACTGGAAGCACAGGTGGGACAACTCGAAGCAGGGAGGGTCTTCCGGGTAATAGATAGGTAAGAGACAAATGGTTACATTTTTTTGAGTTTCTAATTAGTCTTTCCAAAGGAGGCAATCAGATATGCATTTATCTCAGTGAGCAGAGGGATGACTTTGAACAGAATGGGAGGTGGCTTGGCTGGACAAGGTGGTTCACGCCTATAATTCCAGTATTTTGGAGGCCGAGTTGGCAGATCACTTGAGACCAAGAGTTCAAGGCTACAGCAAGATGTGGTCACACTGTAACTGCCCAGTGGGTTCTACTTGCCTGCTGCCCAGATAGAGCCATTCTATCAAGATAGGAGAATTGCAACAGAGAAAGAATTCAATACACGTAGAGCTAGCTAAATGGAAGACCTGAGTTTTATTATCACTCAAATCAGCCTCCCTCAAAATTAGGAGGCTAAGGTTTTCAAAAGGAGAGTTTGACAGGCAGAGGGCTAGGGTAAGGATCCTGCTGATTGGTTGGAGATGCGATCATAGGAGTGTGGAAAATGGTCCTTGTATGTGGAGTCCACTTCTGGGTGGGGGATCACAGGGGAGTTGCTGGTCTGACTGGGGCCATGCAACAGTCAGAAATGCAAAAGTCAGTTGGGCATGGTGGCTCACGCCTATAATCCCAGCACTTTGTGAGGCCAAAGCCAGGAAATTGTTTGAGCTCAGGAGTTTGAGACCAGCCTAGGCAACATGGTGAAATCCCATCTCTACCCAAAACACAAAAAGGTAGTCTGGTGTAGTGCTGCATGCCTGTGGTCCTAGCTACTCTGGAGGCTGAGCAGGGAGGATCACTTGAGCCCAGGAAGCAGAGGTTGTAGTGAGCTGAGATGGCACCACTGCACTCCAGCCTGGGTGACAGAATGAGACCCTGTCTCAAAAATAATAAAATAAAATAAAATAAAATAAAATAAAATAAAATAAAATAAATGCAAAAGCCTGAAAAGACACCTCAAAACGCCAATCTTAGGTTCCACAATAGTGATGTTATTTACAGGAGTAATTGGGGAAGTTGCAAATCTTGTGACCTTCGGAATAATGGCTGGTAATCAATTATGCCTACATCTTAGCGGAATTCAGGGTCCTCTCATCCTCCTAACTTGGTGGTCTTTCATTAGTTTTACAAAGGTAGTTTAGTTTTGAGAAGGGCTATTATGATTTAAACCATAAAGTAAATTTCTCCCATAGTTAGCTTGGCCCACACCCAGGAATGACCACCGACAGTCTGTAGGTTAAAGGCAAGATGGAGAGGGTTAGGTCAGACCTCTTTTACTTTCACTGTCATAATTTTGTTACTGCTGCAATTTTTTGCAAAGGCGCTTTTAGCACCACTATAATCTAGCCTGGGTGACAGAGTAAGACCCTGTCTCAAAACAAACAAACAAACAAACAAACAAACAAAGGCTGAGCTCAGTAACTGACACCTGTAATTCCAGTAATTTGGGAGGCCTAGGTTTGTGGCCAGGAATTTGAGACCAGCCTGGGCAACAGGGTGAGACCCTATCTCTACAAAAAAAAAATAAAAAATTAGCTGGGTGTGGTGGCATGCCTACCCAGCTGGTAGGTAGGGGTCCAGTCCTAGCTGTTTCGGAGGCCGTAGCGGAAACATCTCTAAAGCCCAGGAAGTTGAGGTTGTAGTGAGCTATGGTGGCCTCACTGCACTCCAGCCTGGGTCACAGAGTGAGATCCTGTCTCAAAAAACAAAAGAATACAAAACAACAACAACAAAAAATCTTTTTTTTTTTTTTTTAAGACAGAGTCTTGCTCTGCTGCCTATGGTGGAGTGCAGTGCCGTGATCTCAGCTCACTGCAACCTCCGCCTCCCAGGTTCAAGCAATCCTTGTGCCTCAGCCTCCCAAGTAGCTGGGATTACAGGCCCACGCCACCATGCCTGGCTAATTTTTGTATTTTTAGTAGAGACAGGGTTTCACCATGTTGTCCAGGCTGGTCTTGAACTCCTGACCTCAAGTGATCCACCCGCCTCAGCCACCCAAAGTGCTGGGATTACAGGCATGAGCCACCATGCCAGGGCAAAAAACAAAACTTTGAAAAGCTATTTAATGCCCACTATTTCAGGAAAAGAGTCTAGGGATTTATTATTCTAACAAGATGAGTTTCCAGTTTATAAGATTCCTTCTCTTCTATGTAAGGGATGGAAGCAGAGAGACCAGTTAGGAAGATAGTACAGTGATCCAGAGAAAACCAAGGCCTGAATTAGAACAGTGGCCATGAGAATGAAAAGAAGAGGACTGATTAAAAAGATAGTGGGTAGATTATGTAGTTTTGGGGGAGGGTGGCACCAAGGGTGAGGAAGATGGAACAGTGGAAGTGAGTGAGGAGGTGAAGTAGTGGAGAATGATCATACTGTTACAGGACCCCACCATTTACCCAAGGTTAGCCTTTGGGTAGGGGGTTTCCTCACCATAGTCCCTTTGGGGTTTGCCAGAAAGATGTTACAGGAAAGGGGTCCAGATCCAGACCCAAGGGAGGGTTTCTGGATCTCGTGCAAGAAAGAATTCAGGGCGAGTCCATAGAGTAAAGTGAAAGCAAGTTTATTAAGAAAGTAAAGGAAGGCCGGGCGTGGTGGCTCACGCCTGTAATCCTAGCACTTTAGGAGGCCGAGGTAGGTGGATCACGAGGTCAGGAGATCGAGACCATCCTGGCCAATATGGTGAAACCCTGTCTCTACTAAAAATACAAGAATTAGCCCAGCATGGTGATGGGCGCCTGTAGTCCCAGCTACTCGGGAGGCTGATGCAGGAGAATCGCTGGAACCCGGGAGGCGGAGCTTGCAGTAAGCAGAGATCATGCCACTGCACTCCAGCCTGAGTGACACAGGAGACTCTGTTTCAAAAAAAAAAAAAAAAAAAAACAAAAAAAAAAGAAGAAAGTAAAGGAATAAGAGAATGGCTACTCCAGGGACAGAGCAGCCCCGAGGGCTGCAGGTTGCCCATTTTTTTATGGTTATTTCTTTTCTTTTTTTTTTTTTTTTTTTAGAGATGGAGTCTCACTCTGTCACCCAGGCTGGAGTGCAGTGGCTTGATCTCGGCTCACTACAACCTCTGCTTCCTGGGTTCAAGCAATTCTCCTGCCTCAGCCTACCGAGTAGCTGAGACTACAGGCGCACGCTGCCACGCCTGGCTAATTGTTTTTTTTGTTGTTGTTGTTGTTTGTATTTTAGTAGAGACAGTGTTTCACCATGTTTCACAGGCTGGTCTCGAACTCCTGAGCTCAGGCAATCCACCCGCCTTGGCCTCCCAAAGTGCTAGGATTACAGGTGTGAGCCACTGAAACCGGCCTGATTATTTCTTGATGATATGCTAAACAAGGGGTGGATTATTCATGCTTCACCTTTCTAGACCATATAGGGTAACTTCCTGACTTTGCCATGGCATTTGTAAACTGTCATGGCACTGGTGGGAGTGCAGCAGTGAGGAAGACCAGAAGTCACTCTCGTGGCTGTCTTGGTTTTGGTGGGTTTTAGCCCGGCTTCTTTACTGCAACCTGTTTTATCAGCAAATTCTTTATGACCTTTATTCTGTGCTGACCTCCTATCTCATCCTGTGACTTAGAATGCCTTAACCATCTGGGAATGCAGCCCAGTAAGTCTCAGCCTTATTTTACCCAGCCCCTATTCAGGATGGAGCTGCTCTGGTTCACATGCCTCTGACAATACGATTAACAATATAAGCTAGGCTGGGCATGTGGCTTACACCTGTAATCCCAACACTTTGGGAGGCCGAGGTGGTTGGATTACCTGAGTCAGGAGTTCGAGACCAGCCTGGCCAACATGGTGAAACACTGTCTCTACTAAAAATACAAAAATTAGCCAGGAGTGGTGGAGTGCCTATAGTCCCAGCTACTTGAGAGGCTGAGGCAGGAGAATATCTTGAACCTGGGAGGTGGAGGTTGCAGTGA
>NW_026658179.1:0-4284 GCF_009828535.3 Hylobates moloch | reverse complement strand
TCAAAGTCATCCTCCATCCAGCTTTGTTCCGTTGCTGGTGAGGAACTGCGTTCCTTTGGAGGAGGAGAGGTGCTCTGTTTTTTAGAGTTTCCAGTTTTATTGCTCTGTTTTTTCCCCATCTTTGTGGTTTTATCTACTTTTTGTCTTTGATGATGGTGATGTACAGATGGATTTTTGGTGTGGATGTCCTTTTTGTTTGTTAGTTTTCCTTCTACCAGACGGGACCCTCAGCTGCAGGTCTGTTGGAGTTTACTAGAGGTCCACTCCAGACCCTGTTTGGCTGGATGTCAGCAGCAGTGGCTGCAGAACAGTGGATTTTCGTGAGACCACAAATGCAGCTGTCTGATAGTTCCTCTGAAAGTTTTGTCTCAGAGGAGTACCTGGCTGAATGAGGTGTCAGTCTGTCCCTACTGGGGGGGTGCCTCCCAATTAGGCTGCCCAGGGGTGAGGGACCCACTTTAGGAGGCAGTCTGTCTGTTCTTAGATCTCCAGCTGCGTGCTGGGAGAACCACTACTCTCTTCAAAGCTGTCAGTCAGACAGGGACATTTAAGTCTGTGGAGGTTCTTGCTGAGTTTTTGTTTGTCTGTGCCCTGCCCCCAGAGGTGGAGCCTACAGAGGCAGGCAGGTCTCCTTGAGCTGTGGTGGGCTCCACCCAGTTCAAGCTTCCTGGCTGCTTTGTTTACTTAAGCAAGCCTGGGCAATGGCGGGCACCCCTCCCCCAGCCTCGCTGCCGCCTTGCAGCTTGATCTCAGACTGCTGTGCTAGCAGTCAGCGAGATTCCGTGGGCATAGGACCCTCTGAGCCAGGTGCGGGACACAATCTCCTAGTGTGCCGTTTTCCAGGCCCATTGGAAAAGTACAGTAGTAGGATGGGACTGACCCGATATTCCAGGTGCCGTCTGTTTCCCCTTTCTTTGACTAGGAAAGGGAACTCCCTGACCCCTTGCGCTTCCCGAGTGAGGCAATGCCTCGCCCTGCTTCGGCTCGTGCACTGTGCGCTTCACCGACTGTCCTGCACCCACTGTTAGGCACTCCCTAGTGTGATGAAACCGGTACCTCAAGCAGAAATGCAGAAATCACCCGTCTTCTGTGTCGCTGGGGCTGGGAGCTGGAGACCGGAGCTGTTCCTATTCGGCCATCTTGGCTCCACCTAAACATTGATTTAAAAGTAACATTTAAGATAGTATAAATCGGCCGGGTGTGGTGGCTCACGCCTGTAATCCCAGCACTTTGGGAGGCTAAGGTGGGCAGATCACAAGGTCAGGAGTTAGAGACCATCTTGGCTAACACGGTGAAACCCCGTCTCTACTTAAAATAGAAAAAATTAGCCGGGCCTGGTGGCAGGTGCCTGTAGTTCCAGCTAATCTATCAGGATTCTATATACCTTCATAATAGAGAACTGCCAACACGAAAACCCGGTATACCCATGTGCTGCAGACTAGCCCTTCCTGGAGTAGCAGAGCTATTCTGGAATTGGTTATAACCTTGTGCTGAACAAGTCTGTGACATATGGACTATCTACTGAGCTGTAAGCACAGGCAACAAAACATCCATGCCATCTATAAACAAAGAATAAACTTAAGGTAGACAATATTTTTTAATGAGAGATATATTTCACTCAAACTTTTCTCTTGTGGTGTTTACTTAGCTTGTTATATGTAAATAACAATGTTTTATAAAAGGGTTCTCAAATTCTGTTTTCCCACCAGCAGCATCAGCGTCACCTGGGAACATGCTAGAAATCCAATTATCTGGCCTTATCCCAGGCCTACTGAATATCAAACTCTGGAGCTGGGCCCACCTATCTATTTTAACAAGCCCTCCATGTCATTCTGATGACTATTTAAGTTAGAAAATTATTGGTCTATAGTGTTTGGTGGCATAGCAAATTTAGCAGAAAAAAAATTTAGAAATATCAGCCCTAAAAAACCTATCTAGATTAATATGTCTGAATTTTTGTCTGTAGACATTTTATTGTCACTATTTTTATAGTATAACTCACCTTAATATCCATGTCCTTAAGAATGTTGTCCCAGCAATCCATCAGCTTATTTTCCTTATGAAAAATGATGTCTGTTTCACAAGAGCTAAGCAATAAACACAGCCCATTTTGTAATTTAAACTGTGGTTGTTTAAATGGAATCGAACTCAGTACTTCAAATTCCTCAATTATTGGATGTAGAACCAAACAGTCTCAGTGAATTTCCAAAGGTCCAGCTGAACAATTCATTAGCTGATCTGAATCTCTTCCAGGTTCTGCAGTGCTTTGTACTGACCTGATGTTCCTAGTACTGAGTTGTAGCAATCCACCTGGGCTGGCCTTCATTAAAGTATCTAGTAAACCAAATTTACTATCCTTTCTTCCTCAATAACATCTTATGACAAATCTCTGCTAGTCGAAGGAAAAATGCTATAGGACCAAATTAATTCCTGCTAATTGTCCATTGGAAGTAGTTACTTTTATACTAGTTTCTAACCGAAAGCATTTGAAACATTATGCAAAGGCAGAAGAGGGAATTTCTTTTTTTTTGTTATTATACTTTAAGTTCTTGGGTACATGTGCACAATGGGCAGGTTTGTTACGTATATATACATGTGCCATGTTGGTGTGCTGCACCCATTAACTCGTCATTTACATTAGGTATATTTCCTAATGCTATCCCTCCCCACTCCCCCCACCCCATGACAGGCCCCAGTGTGTGATGTTCCGCTTCTTGTGTCCAAGTGTTCCCATTGTTCAATTCCCACCTATGAGTGAGAACATGCGGTGTTTGGTTTTTTTGTCCTTGTGATAGTTTGCTGAGAATGATGGTTTCCAGCATCATCCATGTCCCTACAAAGGACACGAACTCATCCTTTTTTATGGCTGCATAGTATTCCATGGTGTATATATGCCTCATTTTCCTAATCCAGTCTATCATTGATTGACATTTGGGTTGGTTCCAAGTCTTTCCTATTGTGAATAATGCCTCAATAAACAGACCTGTGCATGTGTCTTTACAGCAGCATGATTTATAATCCTTTGGGTATCTACCCAGTAATGGGATGGCTGGGTCAAATGGTATTTCTAGTTCTAGATCCCTGAGGAATCGCCACACTGACTTCCACGATGGTTGAACTAGTTTATGGTCCCACTGACAGTGTAAAAGTGTTCCTATTTTTCCACATCCTCTCCAGCACCTGTTGTTTCCTGATTTTTTAATGATGGCCATTCTAACTGGTGTGAGATGGTATCTCACTGTATTTCTCTGATGGCCAGTGATGATGAGCATTTCTTCATGTGTTTTTTGGCTGCATAAATGTCTTCTTTTGAGAAGTGTCTGTTCATGT
Source organism: Hylobates moloch (assembly GCF_009828535.3). NCBI lineage: Eukaryota > Metazoa > Chordata > Mammalia > Primates > Hylobatidae > Hylobates > Hylobates moloch. The sequence goes on along the minus strand of NW_026658179.1, from coordinate 954 downwards.
CCTCTGCCCACTTTTTGATGGGGTTGTTTGTTTTTTTCTTGTAAATTTGTTTGAGTTCATTGTAGATTCTGGATATTAGCCCTTTGTCAGATGAGTAGGTTGCAAAAATTTTCTCCCATTCTGTAGGTTGCCTGTTCACTCTGATGGTAGTTTCTTTTGCTGTGCAGAAGCTCTTTAGTTTAATGAGATCCCATTTGTCGATTTTGGCTTTTGTTGCCATTGCTTTTGGTGTTTTAGACATGAAGTCCTTGCCCACGCCTATGTCCTGAATGGTATTGCCTAGGTTTTCTTGTAGGATTTTAATGGTTTTAGGTCTAACATATAAGTCTTTAATCCATCTTGAATTAATTTTTGTATAAGGTGTAAGGAAGGGATCCAGTTTCAGCTTTCTACATATGGCTAGCCAGTTTTCCCAGCACCATTTATTAAATAGGGAATCCTTTCCCCATTTCTTGTTTTTGTCAGGTTTGTCAAAGATCAGATAGTTGTAGCTATGCGGCATCATTTCTGAGGGCTCTGTTCTGTTCCATTGATCTATGTCTCTGTTGTGGTACCAGTACCATGCTGTTTTGGTTACTGTAGCCTTGTAGTATAGTTTAAAGTCAGGTAGCGTGATGCCTCCAGCTTTGTTCTTTTGGCTTAGGATTGACTTGGCGATGCGGGCTCTTTTTTGGTTCCATATGAACTTTAAAGTAGTTTTTTCCAATTCTGTGAAGAAAGTCATTGGTAGCTTGATGGGGATGGCATTGAATCTATAAATGACCTTGGGCAGTATGGCCATTTTCACGATATTGATTCTTCCAACCCATGAGCATGGAATGTTCTTCCATTTGTTTGTATCCTCTTTTATTTCATTGAGCAGTGGTTTGTAGTTCTCCTTGAAGAGGTCCTTCACATCCCTTGTAAGTTGGATTCCTAGGTATTTTATTCTCTTTGAAGCAATTGTGAATGGAA
>NW_026658178.1:0-4284 GCF_009828535.3 Hylobates moloch | reverse complement strand
GCGCCACTGCACTCCAGCTTGGGCAAGAAGAGTGAAACTGTCTCAAAAAAAAGAATCACAGCTGCGTGCCCAGGAGGGGAGGATGCCTGTGTACCACAGGGACAGCAGGCCCCAGCTTACAGAACGGACCTCACAGACACCAGGGGCCAGAGAGACACAAACACAGAGGCTCTCATGGCTGACCCGTCTTTTTTTTTTTTTGGCCCTGTGACACACTTCTGCTCCTTCATCAGGCCACAGAGAAGTTTTGGAACAACCCAAATGGTCAATATCACACAGACAGTCCTCTGACCAAAATGCATTAAATAATCTCTAACAAAAAGAATCCGATGAGGTGACAACTGCATCAGCATATCACTTCTTTCTTATTTTATTTTTATTTTTATTTATTTATTTTTTTGAGACAGAGTCTCGCTCTGTTGCCCAGGCTGGAGTGCAGTGGCGCGATCTCAGCTCACTGCAAGCTCCGCCTCCCAGGTTCACGCCATTCTCCTGCCTCAGCCTCCCGAGTAGCTGGGACTACAGGCACCCGCCACCTCACCCAGCTAACTTTTTGTATTTTTAGTAGAGATAGTGTTTCACCGTGTTAGCCAGGATGGTCTCAATCTCCTGACCTCGTGATCCACCTGCCTCGGCCTCCCAAAGTGCTGGGATTACAGGCGTGAGCCACCGTGCCCGGTCTAACTTCTTTCTTATTTTTTTGAGACGGGGTCTCACTCTGTCACCCAGGCTGTCACAATCTCGGCTCACTGCAACCTCCGCCTCCCAGGTTCAAGCAATTCTCCTGCCTCAGTCTCCCGAGTAGCTGAGATTACAGGCATGCGCCACCATGCCCGGCTCATTTTTGTATTTTTAGTAGAGATGGATTTTCACCATCTTGGCCAGGATGGTCTCGAACTCCTGACCTCATGATCTACCCACCTCAGCCTCCCAAAGTGCTGGGATTACAGACGTGAGCCACCGTGCCCGGCCCTTTCTTGTTTTTTAAGAGATGGGGTCTCACTCTGTCTCCCAGGCTGGTGTGCAGTGGCAATTGCAGCTCACTGCAGCCTCGACCTCCTGGGTTCAAGCGATTCTCCTGCCTCAGCCACTCGAGTAGCTGAGACTACAGGTACACACTGCCACACATGGCTAATTTTTGTATTTTTCTGTAGAGTCAGGGTCTCGCCATGTTGCCCAGGCTGGTCTCAAACTCCTGGGCTCAAGTGATCCTCCCCACCTTTGAAACTCTGAAGCCAAACAGTGGCTTCTCTCCAGCTACGAAAGTCTTAGATGGCCTCTTCTTCCAGTGGAAAGTTGTTTTGTCTTCATTAAAAATGTGTTGTTTAGGATAGCCACCTTCATCAGTGTTCTTAGCTTTGCTGAACCAGGGACCCCATAACCCTACCCTAGGATTCAAGGTGGAAGATACCGTCCCAGGAGGTGGGATGGAGGAGACAGTCCAGGTCTCTGCAGGAAAAGCAGAGAGAAAGGCAGGCAGGCACCATGTTCCCAGGCCACTGCCCCAGATCTCCGGAGTGCCTAGAGACGGCACCCTCTCCTGCCCTTCAGCTTATGGTATCAATAGTTCAGAGAGACCCTTGGAATTCCTAGGAATCCTGAGTCAGAAGCCCGAGGTGGAGAGGGGACCCTGCTGGTCCTGAGTCCTTCTCTGGGGTCCACATCCCTATCCCAGCTCCTAGAACCCATGCTCAGGGTTGCAGAGGGCAGGGCTGGCATGGGGGCAATCCCAGGGCAGTGAGCACTGGGACTCCCGGTGGGACCTAGGCTCAGTGACTGGCAGAGCTTGCTTTGTGTTTCATAGACCCACATACGGTTTGTGAACTTTAGGGGGGTCTTAAAAATGTAAAGGCCCTTATTATTTGATGTTATTAAGGCCCAATAATGACGTTGTGATTATTATCTTGTAAAAGCTTGAGTCTTTGATAGACATACACGGATGATGGACCGTGCGAGATGGACGGGGGTCCGGAGACGAAAGGCCGGCCACAAGCTCCTCATTGTTGAAGCTGGTGAGGGGCGCTTGGGAGCTCTTTACCCTCTTCTGTTTACTTCAGCATGTGCTTGAATTTTCCACTATAAACACTTTAAAGAAATAACAGAAGGAATTGTCTTCTGACTCATCTGTTCCTGCGGCTCCACGTTCCGGTACCCACGCCCGCAGATCTTTGCTACAGACTAAAGGTTTGACAGCTGCTTTGCTTCGGACGCTCAGGCCTCTTTTTGTTAATCATAAGCACCTCAGTCCCTTCAGGGGCCTTTAGTTTCTTTTCCTAGAGCCATTTTGTTACTTTAAAGGATTTACAAGGTGCCTGCCCAATTCATCAGGGATGTTAACCTCTGATGGGTGTGCCAGCCTACTCTTGACTTAATCCCTTGATTTAAGGCTGAGCTCTTTTAGGCTGTGTCACTCAAAGCATTTCTGCCTAGGGTTGAGAGTAGTTGTCTCTTCTAGCTTTGTAAGTCCTCGATAATATGACTGGCTCCCTTCCCTTTCATTCCTGCTTACAACGCAGCCTGTTCCTGTATAAACACCTCTCTCTCTCAACATATACTTCACGTACCATAAAAGTCACTCCTTTAAAGTGTACAATTCACAGTAGTTTTTAGTACAATTAGAAGGTTATGCAACCATTACCACTATGTAATCCCAAAACAAACCCCACACCTTTTAACAGGAACTCTCCACCCCCTGGAAAGCTAATCTGCTTTTTGTCCTGGGGGATTTGCCTTTTCGGGGTATTTCATATTAAGGGAATCATACAATATACGGTCTCTTGTGTCTAGCTTCTTTCATCTAGCATCCTGTGTTCAACGGTCATCCAAGCCATAGTATGTGTCAGAATTTCATTCCTGTTCATGGCTGAGTAATATTCTATTGTAAGGAAATCCACATTCTCTTTATCCACTCACAGTTGGTGGACATTTGGGTTTTCACTTTTTAGCTGTGATGAACAGAGCTCCAGTGAACGTTAATGTTTCAGTTTCTGTATGGACATATGTTTTACATTCTTTTGGGTATATACCTAGGAATGGAGCTGCTGGGTCACACGGTAATTTGTGTTTAGCTTTTTGAGGAACTATCATTGTTTTCCAAAGTGTCTGCCTCATTTTACATCCCCTCCAGCAATATTTGAGGATTTCAATTTCTCCATCTCTTCACCAACACTTGTTATTGTCCATTTTAAAAAATAAATCACGAGGCCGGGTGCAGTGGCACATGCCTGTAATCCCAGCACTTCTGGAGGCCGAGGCACGTGGATCACTTGAGGTCAGGAGTTTGAGACCAGCCTGCCCAACATGGTGAAACCCCATCTCTACTGAAAATACAAAACAAAAAAATAGCTGGACATCGTGGTGCATGCCTGTAGTCCCAGCTACTCGGGAAGCTGAGGTGGTAGGATCACCTGAGCCCAGGGAGGTGGAGGCTGCAGTGGGCTGTGATCGCACCACTGTACTCTAGTCTGGGCAACAGAGTGAGACACCCCTCAAAAAAAAATTAAAAATAAAATTAAATTGGGCTTTTGTCTTCTTACTGTTCAGTTGTGATGTTCTTTATGGATTCGAGATATAAGTTTCTTATCAGAAACATAATTTCCAAATATTTTCTCCCATGATGTGGTTGCTTTTCTTTCTTTTTTCTTTTCTTTTCCTTTCTTTCTTTCTTTCTTTTCTTTTCTGTTTTTTTTTTTTTTGAGACAGGGTCTTGCTCTGTTGCCCAGGCTGGAGTGCAGTGGCATGATCTCGGCTCACTGCAACCTCCACCTTCTGGGTTCAAGCAATTCTCCTGCCTCAGCCTCCCAAATAGCTGGGAGCACAGGTGTACGCCACCATGCCTGGCTAATTTTTGTATTTTTAGTAGAGATGGGGTTTTGCCATGTTGCCCAAGCTGGTCACGAACTTCTGAGCTCAAACAATCTGCCAGCCTTCCCCTTCTAAAGTGCTGGGATTACAGGCATGAGCCACTGCCTCCGACCCTCTTTTTGTTTTTGAAATGATGTCCTTTGAGATACAAAAGTTTTAAGTTTTAATGAAGTCTAATTTATCTGGGTTTTTTCCTATGGTTGCTTTTGCTTTTGGTGTCATATTTAATAAGACTGCATAATTCAAAAAAACAAAAATTTAGGACCGGGCTTGGTGGCTCACACCTGTAATCCCAGCACTTTCGGAGGCTGAGGTGGGCAAATCATGGGATCAGGAGTTCAAGACCAACCTCTACTAAAAATACAAAAATTAGCTGGGCTGGCCAGGTGAGGTGGCTCACACTTTTTTTTTTTTTTTTTT
>NW_026658177.1:0-4285 GCF_009828535.3 Hylobates moloch | reverse complement strand
GCTCAGAATTTCTCCTGTTTCATCTACAATGTGGATTTCATGAACTGCACCTGGGCAAGGGGTCCGAAGGCCCCCCGTGACGTCCAGTATTTTTTGTACATACAAAACTCAAAGTAAATGTTCACCTTATGTGCAGAATTATGGGAATGCAGGGATGGGAGAAAAATCATGCTGTTTTTTTTTTTCTTTTTCTTTTTTTAAGACATGGTCTTGCTCTGTTGCCCAGGCTGGAGTGCAATGGCACCATCTCGGCTCACTGCAACCTCAACCTCCTGGGTTCAAGCAATTTTCCTGCCTCAGCTTCCCAGGTAGCTGGGATTACAGGCGCCCGCCACCACATCCAGCTAAATTTTGTATTTTTAGTAGAGACGGGGTTTTGTCATGTTGCCCAGGTTCGTCTTGAACTCCTGGCCTGAAGTGATCCGCTCGCCTTGGCCTCGCAAAGTGCTGGGATTATAGGCTGAGCCACCGCACTGGGCCTGTTTTTTTTTTTGTTTTGTTTTGTTTTGTTTTTTGTTGTTTTGTTTTGTGTTTTTGTGTTTTTTAGTTTTGTTTTGTGTTTTTGTGTTTTTCTTTTGTGTTTTTGGTTTTTTTCATGTTTTTGTTGCTTTGTGTTTTTGTGGTTTTGTTTTGTGTTTTTGTGTTTTGTTTTGTGTTTGCTTTTGTTTTGTGTTTTTGTGTTTTTGTTTTTGTTTTTGTTTTGTGTTTTTTTGTTTTGCTTTGTGTTTTTGTGTTTTGGTGTTTTTGTTTTGTGTTTTGGTGTTTTTGTTTTTTGTTTTGTGTTTTTATTTTGTTTCGTGTTTTTTATGTTTCGTGTTTTGGTGTTTTTGTTTTGTGTTTTGTGTTTTTGTGTTTTTTGTTTTGTGTTTTTGTGTTTTGCGTTTTGTTTTGTGTTTTTGTTTTGTTTTGTGTTTGTTTTTGTTTTGTTTTGTGTTTTGTATTTTTGTTTTGTTTTGTGTTTTTGTTTTTTGTTTTGTGTTTTTGTGTTTTTGTTTCGTGTTTTGTTTTGTGTTTTTGTTTTGTTTAGTGTTTGTTTTTGCCTTTTTGTGTTTTTGCGTTTTTGTTTTGTTTTGTGTTTTTGTGTTGTTTTGTGTTTTTGTTTTGTTTTGTGTTTTGTGTTTTGTTTTGTTTTGTGTTTGTTTTTGTTGTGTTTTGTGTTTTTGTGTTTTGTGTTTTTGTGTTTTTGTTTTGTTTTGTGTTTTGTGTTTTGTTTTGTGTTTTTGTTTTGTGTTTGTTTTTGTCTTGTTTTGTGTTTTTGTGTTTTGTTTTGTTTTCCTAATTGCTCTCTGAGCACTTTCTAATCTTTCAGGAGAAAGAGGGAGATCCGGTGTCCTTATTACATACAAGACTCAGGAACCCATGTGGGATGTCACCTGGATAACCTGTCAGGATTAACGTCTTGCAATTAATTTCTGGTTGATGGAACCAGCCGAGAATTTGGCACCCAATTCTTCAATTCACTTTTGGACACAAAGAAAATAGGTGAGAATAACACATATGATTTTCCTATTGTTTATAGATGAAATGGAATTTGCCTTAAAATCTGTGTAACTGGCCGGGCGCGGTGGCTTACGCTTGTAATCCCAGCACTTTGGGAGGCTGAGGTGGGTGGATCGCGAGGTCAGGAGATCGAGACTATGATGAAACCCCGTCTCTACTAAAAATACAAAAAATTAGCCAGGCATGGTGGCGGGTGCCCATAGTCCCAGCTACTCGGAGAGGCTGAGGCAGGAGAATGGCGTGAACCTGGGAGGTGGAGCTTGCAGTGAGCCGAGATCGAGCCACTGCACTCCAGCCTGGGTGACAGAGCGAGACTCCATCTCAAAAAAAAAAAAAATCTGTGTAACTGAGGCCAGGTATGGTGGCTCACACCTGTAATCCCAGCACTTTGGGAGGCCGAGGCAGGCCAATCACCTGAGATCAGGTGTTCGAGACCAGCCTGACCAACATGGGGAAACCCCATCTCTACTAAAAATACAAAAATTAGCCAGGCATAGTGGCAGGTGCCTGTAATCCCAGCTACTCAGGAGGCTGAGGAGAATCACTTGAACCTAGGAGGTGAACGTTGCAGTGAGGTGAGATTGTGCCACTGCACTCCAGCTTGAGTGACAGAGCAAAACTCTGTCTCAAAAACAAGCAAACAAACAGAAAAAAAGTGTAACTTTGGTGCTGTAACAAATTAGAACTGAGCCGATTTAACTTTTTTTGACATACAGTCTCACTCTGTTGCCCAGGCTGGAGTGCAGTGGTGCAATCTCAGCTCACTGCAACCTCTGCCTCCCAGGTTCAAGAGATTCTCCTGTCTCAGCCTCCTTAGTAGCTTGGATTACAAGTGCCCGCCACCATGCCCAGCTAATTTTTGTATTTTTAGTAGAGATGGTGTTTCACCATGTTGGCCGGGCTGGTCTCAGTCTCCCAAAGTGCTGGGATTACAGGTGTCAGCCAACGCACCTGACCTCCCTCTTTCTCTCTTTCCTTCTTTCCTTCCTTCCTGCCTTTCTGCCTTTCTTCTTTCTTCCCTTCTTTCTTTCCTTCCTCCCTTCCTTCCTTCCTTCCTTCCCTCCCTCTCTCCCTCCCTTCTTCCTTCCTTCCTTCTTCCTCTCCTTCCTTCACCTTCACTCCTTTCCTCCTTCCTTCCTCTTTTTGTTCATTTCTTCCTCACCAACATCTCTTTGTGTCCCAGTGCCCCACTCCTGGCTAGCCTCTTGGAGCCAGCCCCATATGCCCACATGCTCTCCTCTTCCCAAGCCCACCACATCCCACCCGTGGACTCCTTCATCCCATTGGACATTCCCAGCCTCATCAGGCTCAGGGCTCTCACAGAAGTGTGACTCCTGCCCACCAAGCCCATTCTCACCTCCCATCCTGAACCCCCTGCCTCAATGGGTATCTCTCCTGTACATGTAGCTGCACCACCTACACCTGGACCCAGTGTAGACAGGAGGAGACCCTGCACCACCTCCACCTGGACCCAGTGTAGACAAAGACGTGTCCCTACTCCACATCCACGTGGACCCAGTGTAGACAGGAGGAGACTGCACCACCTCCACCTGGACGCAGTGTAGACAAAGAGGTGTCCCTACTCCACATTTACCTGGACCCAGTGTAGACAGGAGGAGACACTGCCCAACCTCTACCTGGCCCCAGTTTGAAGGGGGCCAGCCCCTCCACACCTGTGAGTATTTCTCGTCAGGTGGGATGAGAGACTGAGAAAAGAAATAAGACACAGAGACAAAGTATAGAGAAAGAACAGTGACCCCAGGGTACCGGCGCTCAGCATACAGAGGACCGGCACCGGCACCAGTCTCTGAGTTCTCAGTATTTATTGATTACTATTTTCACTATCTTGGCAAGAGGAATGCAGCAGGAGGACAGGTGATAGTGGAGAGAAGGTCAGCAGGAAAACATGTGAGCAAAGGAATCTGTGTCACAAATAAGTTCAAGGGAAGCTACTATGCCTGGATGTACACACAGGCCAGGTTTATGCTTCTCTCCACCCAAACATCTCAGTGTAGCAAAAAGTAACAGAGCAGCATTGCCACCAGCATATCTCGCCTCCAGCCACAGGGCAGTTTTCTCCTGTCAGAATAGGACGAATGTACGATTGGGTTTTACAAAAGACATTCCATTCCCAGGGGCATGCAGGAGACTGAGGGCTTCCTCTTATCTCAACCGCAAGAGGACTTCCTCTTTTACTAATTCTCCTCAGCACAGACCCTCTATGGGTGTCAGGCTGGGGGACAGTCAGGTCTTTCCCTTCCTGCAAGGCCATATCTCAGGCTGTCTCATTGGGGGAAACTTTGGACAATACCCAAGCTTTCTTGGGCAGAGGTCCCTGCGGCTTTCCGCAGTGCATTGTGCCCCTGGCTAATGGAGAATGGAGAATGGCAATGACTTTTACCAAGCACACTGTCTGCAAACGTATTGTTAACAAGGCACATCCTGCACAGCCCTAAATCCCTTAAACCTTGACTCCATACATGTTTCTGTGAGCACAAGGTTGGGGCTAAAGTTACAGATTAACAGCATCTCAAGGCAAAACAATGGTTCAAAATACAGATCAAAATGGAGTTTCTTACCTTTCTTTTCTACATAGACACAGTAACAGTCTGATCTCTCTTTTTTTTGTTTGTTTTTCTGAGACAGAGTCTCACTCTGTCGCCCACCCAGGCTGGAGTACAGTGGCATGATCTTGGCTCACTGCAAGCTCTGCCTCCTGGGTTCACGCCATTCTCCTCCTCAGCCTCCTGAGTAGCTGGGACTATAGGCCCCTGCCACCACACCC
>NW_026658176.1:0-4285 GCF_009828535.3 Hylobates moloch | reverse complement strand
TTAGGAAACCTTTCCCTTCCAGCAGTGGAGTGGATTTCCAGCTCCCTTGTAATAAGATCTTTTTTTTTTTTTTTTGACACTTCCTTAACCCCTTCTTTATCTCCTCCCACTCTCCCCTCACTCGCCGGGCCCCAGCCGCAGTGGTCCTCTCCAGTCCCACACCAAGCTCACTCCCTCCTCGGGGCCTTCGCACATACTCTCCCCTCTGCCTGGAGTGCTGTGTCTTCTCCAGAAACACGTGTCGTTGGTTTTTCCTCCTCATTCAGGCTGCAGCCCTATTGTTCAGGAGAGATGTGTCCTGGGACCAGCAAGCTAAAGACCCCTAGGTGGGGATTGTTCTTCTCTTGCTTTCCTGTTTGTTTTCATGGCTTTGTTACTGAGCAGTTGAGATCACTGATTTATTTGTTGACGCATTGATTTTGTCTTCCTGTATTAGAACATAAGCCCTGTGAGAGCAGGAGCCGTGGTCATGACTCCCAAGGCCCAGCCTTGTGTCTGTCACATAGCAGGTGCTCAGTAAATACTAGTTGATTGAATGGAAAATAGCACACTTTTGTTGGAAGTTTTGGGAGGTTTTTAATTTTCCTGTGGCACCCAACTGCTCCGATGATAAATGGGCAAAACAGATGACTGGTTTGGAAAGAGAAATATTATTAATCATCTTGGTGTCTCCATCTCTCCTAGTAAGTCATTGTATTGGCTTTGCTCCCTTAGGAATTTTATCAGGATGGAAATGGACGTGAGAATGTGGGGATTTATAACCTCTCCAAAGGAGTCAACCGATTCTGCCTGTCCAAGCCTGGTAAGTTTGGAAGGATTGATGTGCCATGAATTAGAAGAATGGAAAGGCACCAGAGGATGGTTTTGAAGGCATTTTTTTCTACCTTGGTTCTGTTTGCACCAAGCTTTGAATTTCAGTGTGTTCAACCTGCTCTTATTTTTCTGTCTCTCTTACTGGGCCCTTTCACCTCCAAAAATATACCATTGGCCAATGACCTCTCTTTATAGTGCTGTTTTAAAATTTGAATCATTTCCCACTTTGCTTAAAATCTTTCAGTGGCTTCTCGCTCTTTCTCATTTTTTTTTTCTCTTTTTTTTTGAGATGGAGTCTTGCTCTGTCACCCAGGCTGGAGTGCAGTGGCTCGATCTTGGCTTACTGCAGCCTCTGCCTCCTGGGTTCAAGCGATTCTCCTGCCTCAGCCTCTGGAGTAGCTGGGATTACAGGTGCCCGCCACCACATCCGGCTGACTTTTGTATTTTTAGTAGGGATGGGTTTCACCACGTTGCCCAGGCTGGTCTCAAACTCCTGACCTCAAGTGATCCGCCCGCCTCAGCCTCCCAAAGTGCTGGGATTACAGGTGTGAGCCACTGCACCCAACCCTCTGTCTCTTTTATAATGGCTTTTTTTTGGAGACAGAATTTGCATATCATAAAACTCACCTATTTAAGATGTACAATAAAATGATTTGTAGTAAATTTATCAAGTTGCACAACCATGGCCGGAATCCAGTTTTAGACCTGTTCATCACTCACAGTGTTAGATCCTCTGTGCCTGTTGACAGTTAATCCCTGTTTCCAGCCACGGCCAGCCACTGATCTATTTTCTGTCCCCATGGATTGGCTTTTTTTGGACATTTATCATACGATGCTGGTATTTTGTTTGGCTTCTTTGATTTAACATGTTTTTGAAGTTTATCTGTGTCATAGCACATATCAGTAGTTTGTTCTGTTACATTGCTGTGTAGTATTCTGGTGTGTGGTTATATCATATTTTGTGTATCCATTTACCAGCTGGTGGATATTTGAGTGGTTTCCAGTTTGGCGCTGTTATGACTAATGTTACGGACATTCTTGTACAAGTCTTTGTGTCCACATGTTTTCATTTCTCTTGTTTCAATACCTAGGAATGGAATTGCTGCATTGTGTGATAAATTTATGTTTAACCTTTTAAGAAACTGTCAAATTGTTTTCCACAGAGGCTGTGTCATTTGATACTCCCACCAGCAATGCACGAGGGTTCCTGTTGCTTCACCTCCTTCGCCAACATTTGTTATTGTCTGTTTTATTATAGTCATCTTGGTAGATGTGAAGTCGTGTCTCATTGTGGTTTTGTTTTGCATTTTCCTAATGAATAATTCAGTGGCTCCTCCTTTTGGTTCCCAAGATAAAATACAAACTCCTTAACCTGACCTTAGCTCCTGTGTAACCCAGCTCTGTCTGCCACTCCTTCTACTCCAGCCACTCTGTCCTTCTGGGTGTCAGTTCAGCTGCCTTTGGCTACATGTAACAAAATCCATACAGCAGTGCCGTCAGCAAGTGGTAGTTTATTTGGCTCAATAAAGAAGTGTGGCAGTGTGTGGCAGCCAGCATGGGTTCAGCAGCTGGTAGATGTTAGGGGTGGTGTCTTTGTGATTCTTTAGGCCTTTCCCTTGTATTTTTTGCCTTATATTTTCTAGATGGCTGTGGTTAGAAAACTTACGTTTAAAGGAGGAAGTCGAGGAGGGGGCAGGCAAACATTTCCTTGCTCCCCCTCCTCCAGTAAGCTACTTGTCTGTATTATTGGCCAGAACCATGCCACATGGTTACTTCTAGCTGCAAGGGAGGCTGGGACAGTTGGGCATGCTGCCTGAGGCTGAGCATGTTGCCACCCTCAACATAACCAGGGTTTGTTCTCAAGGCAGGAAGGATGCCTGTTGAGGAAACAAGGAGCCAGCTGTGAGGCAGATGCTGTTCTCTGTGGACATGTCCTCCTGCCTCTCCTAGCTGGGGCCTTCTTACCCATCAGTTCAGTATTGCTTCCCTGGGGAAGGGTGGCCTCCAGGGCCACTTAGGCCTGCCTCCTACGCTCTTGCCCTCAGCACTCACTTTTGTCCCCTTCTTGCATGTGCCACAATTGATATATTTGTGGCTGTCAAATGCTCCCCCTCTCTGTGGATGGTAAACGCTATGAAGACAGGGACCACTGCTCTGTCAGTCCCCACTGTGTACTAGTACCTTGCACAATACCTGGCCAGGAAGAGGTGCTCTGTTGATATTTGTTGAATGAAAGACCAAACAGAACGAACAGAGAAACCTGATTTTTTTTTTTTTTTTTGATGGTAACTACTCTGGGGCTTGTTGAGTGCAATGAAAACAGCAGGGTGGTTTTAGCTAATTTCAGGTTTTTGTAGGAAGTGTGGCCAAAATATTGGTTAATGATGATTTGGGGGAAATACATTGTTATTCCTTGTATCTTCCTGAAATTGACTGTGTTCCTCTGGCAAGTGATGAAATGTACCCCTACTCGGAGTGTCCTCCCACACAGACTCACACTTTTCAGGGGCTTCCCTTACTCCTCACCTCCTTTTTAGGAATATTTATAGGAAGAAATTGAGGCTGTGGTTATCTCTTGGATCCTTAATAGAATCTTTTAAGTAGAAAATTATCCTCAGTCCAATTTGCAGTAGAAATGTACTTTCTGTTCCTTCTCGTGCGTGGGTCTGTTCACTTGGTCTGTGCAGATTTAACTAGTGTGAGTTGCTACATTATGGAAAATGGTAACCGTGTGCCTGTGATTGGGCCGTTGCACGGATCGGGTCATTGGTAAGAAGCCTTCATAGGCAGTGAAAACGATGCCTGCCCAGTATTTCTGATCCCATTATTGCAGATCTGCGATACGTTTGAGTTTTCACATGCAAAGAGCTGCCACTCGATTTCAGATGTCAGAATTGCTCAGTGTAATAGGTGCCATTCTCTGAAAATTACTTTTGATTTCCTGTCTGTAGGTGTGTACAAAGTGACCCCTCGCTCCTGCCACCGGTTTGAGCAAGCGTTCTACACCTATGACACGTAAGCCTGGGAATTGAATGCTTTGTGGTGTTTGTGTGCATTCCGTGGAGGATTATTCATTTACTTCAGAGAACAAAAGGAGTTTTTCAATTTTTTCCTGAAAGAGGCAAGGTTAGGCCTTCAACCGCATTTCTAGATAAGGCTTTTAAGACCCTTGGATTAGTTACTGAGGAACCGAAGATAGGATCCCCTTCCCAAGAATTCTGTAACCCTAGGATAGGGTTGAAGTGCCTTAAAGAGAAGCTTTGTCAAATCTCCCCGCCCTCACCGATGGGCATCTGACAAGCTCAAGTCTGCCATTTTTATATTTTTACAGACATATGTGGGTTTCACTGGGAATTGAAAGCGTAAAGTTGTGGAGTGGAGAATTAGTTTACTCTTTAAAATACTTCTCTGGATCTCCAGAGTTATTTTACCCCAGACTAAGAGCAATTTTCTGTAGTGTATTTAGGGTGAG
>NW_026658175.1:0-4286 GCF_009828535.3 Hylobates moloch | reverse complement strand
CTTCATGCTAAAAACTCTCAATAAATTAGGTATTGATGGGACATATCTCAAAATAATAAGAGCAATCTATGACAAACCCACAGCCAATATCATACTGAATGGGCAAAAACTGGAAGCATTCCCTTTGAAAACTGACACAAGACAGGGATGCCCTCTCTCACCACTCCTATTCAACATAGTGCTGGAAGTTCTGGCCAGGGCAATCAGGCAGGAGAAGGAAATAAAGGGTATTCAATTAGGAAAAGAGGAAGTCAAATTGTCCCTGTTTGCAGATGACATGATTGGATATCTAGAAAATCCCATGTCTCAGCCCCAAATCTCCTTAAGCTGATTAGCAACTTCAGCAAAGTCTCAGGATACAAAATCAATGTACAAAAATCACAAGCATTCTTGTACACCAATCACAGACAAACAGAGAGCCAAATCATGAGTGAACTCCCATTCACAATTTCTTCAAAGAGAATAAAATACCTAGGAATCCAACTTACAAGGGATGTCAAGGACCTCTTCAAGGAGAACTACAAACCACTGCTCAATGAAATAAAAGAGGATACAAACAAATGGAAGAACATTCCATGCTCATGGGTTGGAAGAATCAATATCGTGAAAATGGCCATACTGCCCAAGGTAATTTATAGATTCAATGCCATCCCCATCAAGCTACCAATGACTTTCTTCACAGAATTGGAAAAAACTACTTTAAAGTTCATATGGAACCAAAAAAGAGCCCGCATCACCAAGTCAATCCTAAGCCAAAAGAACAAAGCTGGAGGCATCACGCTACCTGACTTCAAACTATACTACAAGGCTATAGTAACCAAAACAGCATGGTACTGGTACCACAACAGAGACATAGATCAATGGAACAGAACAGATCCCTCAGAAATGATGCCGCATATCTACAACTATCTGATCTTTGACAAACCTGACAAAAACAAGCAATGGGGAAAGGATTCCCTATTTAATAAAACGGTGCTGGAAAAACTGGCTAGCCATATGTAGAAAGCTGAAACTGGATCCCTTCCTTACACCTTATACAAAAATTAATTCAAGATGGATTAAAGACTTACATGTTAGACCTAAAACCATAAAAACTCTAGAAGAAAACCTAGGCAATACCATTCAAGACATAGGCATGGGCAAGGACTTCATGTCTAAAACACCAAAAGCAATGGCAACAAAAGCCAAAATTGACAAATGGGATCTAATTAAACTAAAGAGCTTCTGCACAGCAAAAGAAACTACCATCAGAGTGAACAGGCAACCTACAGAATGGGAGAAAATTTTTGCAATCTACTCATCTGACAAAGGGCCAATATCCAGAATCTACAATGAACTCAAACAAATTTACAAGAAAAAAACAAACCACCCCATCAAAAAGTGGGCGAAGGACATGAACAGACACTTCTCAAAAGAAGACATTTATGCAGCCAAAAAACACATGCAAAAATACTCATCATCACTGGCCATCAGAGAAATGCAAATCAAAACAACAATGAGATACCATCTCACACCAGTTAGAATGGCCATCATTAAAAGGTCAGGAAACAACAGGTGCTGGAGAGTATGTGGAGAAACAGGAACACTTTTACACTGTTGCTGGGACTGTAAACTATTTCAACTATTGTGGAAGTCAGTGTGGCGATTCCTCAGGCATCTAGAACTAGAAATACCATTTGACCCAGCCATCCCATTACTGGGGATATACCCAAAGGACTATAAAACATGCTGCTATGAAGACACATGCACATGTATGTTTATTGCGGCACTATTCACAATAGCAAAGACTTGGAACCAACCCAAATGTCCAACAACGATAGACTGGATTAAGAAAATGTGGCACATATACACCATGGAATACTATGCAGCCATAAAAAATGATGAGTTCATGTCCTTTGTAGGGACATGGATGAAACTGGAAACCATCATTCTCAGTAAACTATTGCAAGGACAAAAAACCAAACACCGCATGTTCTCACTCATAGGTGGGAATTGAACAATGAGAACTCATGGACACAGGAAGGGGAACCTCACACTCCGGGGACTGTTGTGGGGTAGGGGGACGGGGGCAGGACAGCATTAGGAGATATACCTAATGCTAAATGACGAGTTAATGGGTGCAGCACACCAACATGGCACATGGATACATATGTAACAAACCTACATATGGTGCACATGTACCCTAAAACCTAAAGTATAATAATAATAATAATAATAAAAAGAAAGAAAAAAAGAGACCAAACCACAGAAATACAAAGGATCATTAGTGACCATTATGAACAAGTATTCACCAATAAATTAGTGTACCTAGAGAACACAAATAAATTCCCAGACACATATAATCTACCAAGATTGAACCAAGAAGAAACAGAAAACCTGAACAGTCCAATACTGAGTAATGAGATTGAATCAGTAATAAAATCACCCAACAAAGAAAAGCCTGGGACTGAATGGCTTCACTACTGAATTCCACTAAACTTTTGAAAAAGAATACCAATTCTTCTCAAACTATTCCAAAAACCTGAATGATAGAAAATCCTTCCTAACTCATTCTACAAGGCCAGTATTACCCTAATAACAAAACCAACCAAGGAAACAACAGAAAAAGAAAACAAGACAATACACCTGATGAACACAGATGCAAAATCCTCAACAAAATACTAGCAAACCAAATCTAGTAGCACAGCAAAATTATTATACACCATAATTAAATGGGATTTATCCCAGGAATGCAAGAATGGGCCAAAAAGCTTTTCCTCTAAGAACTGGAAAAATACAAAATGCCCATTTTCACCACTCTTATTCAACAGAGTACTGAAGTCCCAGCCAGAGTAATTAAGCAAGGGAAAATTTTTTTTTTAAAACAGGGATCCAAATTGGAAAAGAAAAAGTCAAACTGTCCCTATTTGCAGATGACATGATCTCATATGCAGAAATACCTAAAGACTCTATCAAAAAACTCTTAGAGCTGATAAATTCAGTAAAGTTGCAGGACACAAAATCTACAAAAATCAGTAGTGTTTCCATACAACAGTAACTAGCTGAAAAAGAAATCAAGAAAGTGATCCCATTTCCAATAGCTACAAAAAATAAAATACCTTGGAATAAATTTAACCAAGGAGGTAAAAGATCGCTGCAAAAAAAAATGACAGAACACTGGTGAAAGAAATTGAGGAAGACACAAAGAAATTAGAAAGACAACTCATGTTCATGAATTGGAAAAACTGTTGTTAAAATGACCCAAAAAGATCTATAGATTCAATGCAATTCCTATTAAATTACCAATGCTATTCTTTACAGATACATAACAAGCAAAGATAAAATTTGTATTTGGCTACTAGACTTTGAATAACCAAAGCAATTCTGAGCAAAAGAAGGAATCTGCAAGCATCACAATTTCTGACTTCAAAATAAACTACAAAGCTATAGTAATCAAAACAGCATGGTACTTGCATAAGAACAGACATACAGACCAGGAGAACAGAGCAGCAAAACCAAAAATAAACCCACATATTTATGGCCAATGGATTTTTAACAAAGGCACGAAGAACACACATTAGGGAAAGGACAGTCTCTCCAATCAATTGTGCCATGAAAACTGGATATCCATAAGCAAAAGAGTGACACTAGATCCCGCTCTCTCACCATATACAAAAATCAACTCAAGATGGACTAAAGACTTAAATGTAATTCCTGGAACTATGGAACTACTAGAAGAAAACATAAGAGAAAATGCTTTGGGACTTTGGTCTCAACAAATATTTTATTGTATTTTATAAGAAGTTAATATCCATAATATACAAGGAACTCGAACAATTCAATAGCACACATGTGCACGCACGCACACACAGACACACACACACACACACACACACACACACAGAGACTCCAATTTTAAAATAGGCAATTGCTCTGAGTTGACATTTCTCAAAAGGCGACATATAAATGGCCAACGGGTACATGAAAAATGTTCAACATCACTAATCATAGGGGAAATGGAAATAAAAACCACAATAAGGTATCATATCATTTAGAATAGCTATTACCCAAACAAACAAACAAACGAAATACTGCTGAGGATATAAAGAGAACACTTACACACTTTTGGTGAGAATGTATATTAGTACAGCCATTATAAAAAACACCACAGAAGTTCCTTAAAAAGCTGAAAATAGAACTAGATATAATCCAGCAATCCCACTACTGGGTGTACATACAAATAAAATTAGTATGACAAAGAGATATCTTGTACTCCCATGTTTATTGCAGCTCTATACACAATACAA
>NW_026658174.1:0-4289 GCF_009828535.3 Hylobates moloch | reverse complement strand
TGTTCCTCTCCCTGTGTCCATGTGTTTTCATTGTTCAACTCCCACTTGTGAGTGAGAACATGCAGTGTTTGGTTTTCTGTTCCTGTGCTAGTTTTCTGAGAATGATAGTTTCCAGCTTCATCCATGTCCCTGCAAAGGACATGAACTCGTCTTTTTGAAGGCTGCATAGCATTCCATGGTATATATGTGCCATATTTTCTATATCCAGTCTATCATTGATGGGCATTTGGGTTGATTCCAAGTCTTTGCTATTGTGAACAGTGTTGGAATAAATATACATGTGCATGTGTCTTTATAGTAGAATGATTTATAATCCTTTGGGTATATACCCAGTAATGGGATTGCTGGGTCAAATGGTATTTCTGGTTCTAGGTCCTTGAGGAACTACCACACTGTCTTCCACAATGGTTGAACTAATTTACACTCCCACCAACAGTGTAAAAGTGTTCCTATTTCTCCATATCCTCTCCAGCATCTGTTGTTTCCTGAGTTTTTAATGATCACTATTCTAACTGGCATGAGATGGTATCTCATTGTGGTTTTGATTTGCATTTCTCTAATGACCAGTGATGATGAGCTTTTTTTTTATATGTTTGTTGGTCACATGAATGTCTTCTCTTGAAAAGTGTTTGTTCATATACTTCGCTCATTTTTTGATGGGGATGTTTGTTTTTTTCTTGTAAATTTGTTTAAGTTCCTTGTAGATTCTAGATATTAGCCCTTTTTCAGATGGATTGCAAAAATTTTCTCCCATTCTATAGGTTGCCTGTTCATTCTGATAATAGTTTCTTTTGCTGTGCAGAAACTCTTAGGTTTAATTAGATCTCATTTGTCAATTTTGCCTTTTGTTGCCATTGCTTTTGGTGTTTCAGTCATGAATACTTTGCCCATGCCTATGTCCTGAGTGGTATTGCCTAGGTTTTTTTCTAGAATTTTTATGGTTTTAGGACTTAAGTTTAAGTTTTTAATCCTTCTTGAGTTAATTTTTGTATAAGGTGTAAAGAAAGGGTCCAGTTTCAGTTTTCTGCATATTGCTAGCCAGTTTTCCTAACACCAATTATTAAATAGGGAATCCTTTCCCCATTGCTTGTTTTTGTCAGGTTTGTCAAAGACCAGCTGGTTGTAGATGTGTGGTTTTATTTCTGAGGACTCTGTTCTGTTCCATTGGTCTATATATTTGTTTTGGTACCAGTACCATGCTGTTTTGTTTACTGTAGACTTGTAGTATAGTTTGAAGTCAGGCAGTGTGATGCCTCCAGCTTTGTTCTTTTTGTTTAGGGTTGTCTTGGCTATATGGGCTCTTTTTTGGTTTCATATGAAATTTAAAGAAGTTTTTTCTAATTCTGTGAAGAATGTCAATGGTAGCTTGATGGAGATAGTATTGTAAAGTTCTCCTTGAAGAGGTCTTTCACATCCTTCGTAAGTTGCATTCCTAGGTATTTTATTCTCTTTGTAGTAATTCTGAATGGACGTTTGGTCATGATTGGGTCTCTATTTGTCTATTATTGTTGTATAGGAATGCTTGTGATTTTTGCACATTGATTTGTATCCTGAGACTTTGCTGAAGTTGCTTATCAGCTTTAGGAGATTTGGGGCTGAGATGATGGGGTTTGCTAAATAGACAATCATGTCATCTGCAAACGGAGACAATTTTACTTTCTCTCTTCCTATTTGAATACCCTTTATTGCTTTCTTTTGCCTGATTGCCCTGGCCAGAACTTCCCATACTATGTTGAATAGGAGTGGTAAGAGAGGGCAATATTATCTTGTGCCAGTTTTCAAAGGGAATGCTTCCAGCTTTTTCCCATTCAATATGATATTGGCTGTGGGTTTGTCATAAATAGCTCTTATTATTTTGAGATACATTCCATCAATACCTAGTTTATTGAGAGTTTCTAGCATAAAGAGGTGTTGAATTTTATCGAAGGCCTTTTCTGCATCTATTGAGATAATCATGTGGTTTTTGTCATTGGTTCTGTTTATGTGATGGATTACATTTATTGATTTGCATATGTTGAACCATCCTTGCATCCCAGGGATGAAGCTGACTTGATTGTGGTGGATAAGCTTTTTGATGTTCTGCTGGATTTGATTTGCAAGTATTTTATTGAGTATTTTTGCATCGGTGTTCATCAGGGATATTGATCTGAAATTTTCTTTTTTTGTTGTGTCTCTGCCAGGTTTTGGTATCAGGATGATGCTGGCCTCATAAAATGAGTTAGGGAGAAGCCCCTCTTTTTCTATTGTTCGGAATAGTTTTAGAAGGAATGGTACCAGCTCCTGCTTGTACCTCTGATAGAATTTGGCTGGGAATCCATCTGGTCCTGGGCTTTTTATGAGGGGTAGGCTACTAATTACTGCCTCAATTTCAGAACTTGTTATTGGTCTATTCAGGAATTCGAATTTTTCCTGGTTTAGTTTTGGGAAAGTATGTGTCCAGGAATTTATTTCTTCTAGAGTTTCTAGTTTATTTGCATAGAGGTGTTTATAGTATTCACTAATGTTAGTTGGTATTTCTGTGGGATCAGTGATGATATCCCCTTTATCATTTTTTATTGTGTCTATTTGATTCTTCTTTCTTTTCTTCTTTATTAGTCTGCCTAGCAGTCTATCTATTTTGTTAATCTTTTCAAATAACCATCTCCTGGAATCATTGTTTTTTTTTTTTTTTGAGACAAGGTCTCACTCTGTCACCCAGGCAGTAGAAACAAGGTTTCACCATGTTGGTCAGGCTGGTCTCGAACTCCAGACCTTGTGAACTGCCCACCTTGGACTCCCAAAGTGCTGGGATTACAGGCATGAGCCACCACGCCTGGCGATTCATTAATATCTTGAAGGATTTTTTTGTGTCTCAATCTCCTTCAGTTCTTCTCTGATCTTAGTTATTTCTTGTCTTCTGCTAGCTTTCGAATTTGGTTGCTCTTGCTTCTCTAGTTCTTTACATTGTGATGTTAGGGTGTTTAGATCTTTCCTGCTTTCTCCTGTGGGCATTTAGTGCTACAGATTTCCCTCTAAACACTGCTTTAGCTGTGTCCCAGAGATCCTGGCACATAGTGTCTTTGTTCTCATTGGTTTCAAAGAACTTATTTATTTCTGCCTTAATTTTATTATTTATCCTGTAGTCATTCAGGAGCAGGTTGTCCAGTTTCCATGTAGTTGTGTGGTTTTGAGTTTCTTAATCCTAAGTTCTAATTTGATTGCACTGTGCTCTGAGAGACTGTTATGATTTCCCTTCTTTTGCATTTGCTGAGGAGTATTTTACTTCCAATTATGTGGTCAATTTTAGAATAAGGACAATGTGGTGCTGAGAAGAGTGTATGCTCTGCTGATTTGGGGTGGAGAGTTCTGTAGATGTCTATTAGGTCCACTTGGTCCAGAGCTGAGTTCAAGTCCTGAATATCCTTGTTTTCTGTCTTGTTGATCTGTCTGATATTGACAATGGGGTGTTAATTTCCCACTATTATTGTGTGGGAGTCTAAGTCTCCTTTTAGGTCTCTAAGAACTTGCTTTATGAATCTGGGTGCTCCTGTATTGGGTGCATATATATTTACAATTGTTAGCTCTTCTTGTTCCATTGTTCCCTTTACCATTATATAATGCCCTTCTTTGTCATTTTTGATCTTTGTTGGTTTAATATCTGTTTTATCAGAGACCAGGATTGCAACCCCTGCTTTTTTTGCTTTCCATTTGCTTGATAAATACTCCTCCATCCCTTTATTTTGAGCCTATGTGTGTCTTTGTTCATGAGATAGATCTCCTGAATACAGCACACTGATGGTTTTTGACTCTATCCAATTTGCCAGTCTGTTTTTTTTTAATTGGGGCATTTAGCCCATTTACATTTAAGGTTAATATTGTTATATGTGAATTTTGGCAGTCATTAAGATGCTAGCTGGTTATTTTGGCTGTTTGTTGATGCAGTTTCTTCATAGTGTCAATGGTCTTTACAGTTTGGTATGTTTTTGCAGTGGCTGGTACCAGTTGTTCCTTTCCATGTTTAGTGCTTCTTTCAGGAGCTCTCGTAAGGCAGGTCTGGTGGTGACAAAATCCCTCAGCATTTGCTTGTCTGTAAAGGATTTTATTTCTCCTTTGCTTATGAAGCTTAGTTTGGCTGGACATGAAATTCTGGGTTGAAAATTCTTTTCTTTAAGAATGTTGAATATTGGCTTCCACTCTTTTCTGGCTTGTAGGGTTTCTGCAGAGAGATCCACTGTTAGTCTGATGGGCTTCCCTTTGTGGATAACCTGACCTTTCTCTCTGGCCGCCCTTAACATTTTTTCCTTCATTTC
>NW_026658173.1:0-4289 GCF_009828535.3 Hylobates moloch | reverse complement strand
TGTATGGTTTGTGAATTATATCTCAATACAGCTGCTTGCTAGCTAGCTAGCTAGAGATATTCACATTGTCAGCCCCTCACTACGTGTACCAGGACAACACTGTACTTCTCAAAGACACAAGCTGTCTCTGCTCTGTAAACACTACATTCTGCAGAGGTGCAAACTCAGATAGCCTGTGTTACTCTCTTGGGGAAATACGTACTTCTTTATTTGCCCCAAATAGAAAGAGTAATGGTCCCATGATGAATGAGCAGAAAGTAAGACCATCTGTGGCTACACTTGATAAGTGCGTCATTTTTATGAAATCTGAACAGTTACAAATTAGAACCCAATTTACCTGCCTGGACTGTTTAGGCTGTCGACAATAATAATCTTAGGGAGCTTTAAGAGAGGCTGGGGAATGTGGCAGCTGTATTTCTTAGCAGCTGAGCACTTGGAAAAAAAAGTGGATTAATCATCATACATATGGTGATCCATCAGGATACATTTGCAAATCTATTGAAAACTGATTTTCAAAACCTTTCTCAATTTGTGGCTCTTTGTTCTCATTCAAGATTTTGTGTGAATGGTATTTGGCATTATCAGCACCAACAGGGTGGAATTAGTTGTCCTTTTAATTCTAATTTGGAGATCAATCTTTCCATATCCGCAGTCCGAATTTTAGCTTCCAAGCCCTAGAATCAGCAGTATTATTCCAGAAATAATTAGGAACCTCAGAGAATGCTGTGAGGACATTCAGTATCTATTAAGCGTGAGGTTTTGATGGTACGAAAAGGCATTTCACTTAAGATGTACCTTGTCTCAAGCACCTTTAGTGACCTCAGAAGGAAAGCATTGGATGGGCGGTATGTAGATGGGCTCATTTGTCTTCCTTTTATGTACTAAATGCTTAATGAATCCATCTGGAAGAATGGTAATTTGCTTACTAATACAGATTTTCCAGGGTACTGATGGCTTCAGGTGGCAGACGGGCCTCATGTGTTAAGTACAAAGTGTTAAGGCAACATGTGTTAAGTACAAAGGATACTTCATAGCCTTTCAGTTTGCAAGGTACAGATAGTAAGTACCCTCCTTCTCCAGGTCTTCTCAGTTTTTAGGAGCTATTAGCTTCCATGCAAGGCATAACTGGCATCAGACCTTTCTACCTTGTCTGTACGTAGTGTGTTTGGCGAAGCAGGTGGAGCTGGAGCTGAAGCAGGTTCAGGCACGCCTCCCTCACATTTCTACTGGAAATCAGATGAAGCTTGAGATGAGAAAAAATCAGATCTATGCCTCATTCAGTTATATTCATATTCAATTAAGAGAGAGGAAAGCATTTAATGGGTTGGGATTGGGTTTTCAGGCCTCTTTCCTAAGAATTTGTTTTCCTTCTATGTGGTTGTAGAATAAATTTGCTATTTTATTTTATTTTTTTGAGACAGAGTCTCACTGTCGCCCAGGCTGGAGTGCAGTGGCATGATCTCGGCTCACTGCAACCTCTGCCTCCCGGGTTCAACCGATTCTCCTGCCTCAGCCTCCCGAGTAGCTGGGATTATAGGCGTGAGTCACCACACTCAGCTAATTTTTACATTTTTAATAGAGATGGTGTTTCACCATGTTGGCAAGGCTGGTCTCGAACTCCTGACCTCAGGTGATCTGCCCACCTCGGCCTCTCAAAGTGCTGGGATTGCAGGTGTGAGCCACCGCGCCCGATGTAAATTTGCTATTTTAAATAGCAATAATGATGAGGTGTAATCAAGACTCTCTGTTTAGTGTTAGGGCAGGATAATAATAGTAGCTAGTATGTGTTGAGCCATGGTAAGTACAGGTTGAGCATCCCTTCTCTGAAATCCTTGGGACCAGAAGTGTTTCCAATTTTTTTCAGATGTTGGAATATTTGCATATACATAATGACTTATCTTGTGGATGGTACTCAAGTCTAAACAAGAAATTCATTTATGTTTTATATACACCTTACACTCATAACCTGAAGGTAATTTTATATAATATTTTAAATAAGTTTGTGCATGAAACAAAGTTTTCACTGCAACCCATACATGTCAGGTGTGGAATTTTCCACTTGTGGCATCATGTTAGCACTCAAGAAGCTTTGGATTTTGGAGCATTTTGGATTTGGGAGTTTTGGGTTAAGGATGCTCAACCTGTATATTACGTATTAGGGATGCTCAACTTGTAACTTTACAGAGAAGGAAACTGGGGCACGGGGCCTTTCCGAGGACCCACAGGTCAGAAAAGGTGAAGCGCGTCTGAATTAAGAGTTTTCTTGAACCACCTTGGCATGCTGCCTTTGGGGGTAAATAATGTCCCTGTTGCAAGGAGAGACTGAACACTGATTTGTGCTTAATATTAGGACAGGAGATAATCTATAAATAGATATGGTTCTGTTTAGATTTGATTCCAAACCTAATGGTGTATATAATTACATGATTACTACTATTAATACAGAACACTGTTTGCTGAGATGCCAAAGTCTGTATTTCATGCAGGAAACTAGACTGGCAGCTACAGCTTAACACACTAATGCTGGTAATTAGTGAAGCTCTCTCTTAACTAAATGGGCCATTTGCCTTTGAAGCCAGTGTGTAAATAGAAATAGAGAAATCTGTCATCCCAATCCACCTCTTTTGTCCTTAGTTTGAGGACTGGCTGTATGTAGTTCTTTCCCAAGCTATCCAGACATTTCAAACAAACTGTGCACAAAAAATATTAATAAAGAAGAGAAATGCTGAATTCCTGATGGGAATTTTGGTGGAGTGAATCCAATGTCTCCGTCCAGGGCCTGTTAGGCTCTTATTGATGAGCAAGGATACGCCTCTGGGTCTAAGTGCATTAGCAGGATATAACCCATTCCTTCCTTTCCATACAGATGCTGTGTCTGATTGGTCTCCTATGCATGAAGCTGCAATCTACGGACATCAGCTGTCTCTGAGGAACCTCATCAGCCAGGTAGCTTTTTGAAAATACAATACAGAAAAAACCTATCAAAATATTAAAACAAATGTGTGACATAATAACATAGGGACTTTTAAATTAATTCATTAAATAGAAGACCTAGTGGTGATTCTAGTAATTACCATAATGTCTAAATAGGATGAGTATATATTTTGAGATATTTTAGATGTCTACAACAATTGTAATACAATAGAAAATATCTGTAATTTCTATTGGAGATAACCCCTACATCGGGAGGCTGAGGCAGGAGAATCGGTTGAACCCGGGAGGCAGAGGTTGCAGTGAGCCGAGATCATGCCACTGCACTCCAGCCTGGGCGACAGTGAGACTCTGTCTCAAAAAAAACCACTACTGTGGTTTGTTGTCTACATTCTGAACTGCTGAAGGATATGCTAAATTTCAGATAGAACTGAGTGAGAATAAATGTGCTTTAAAAAATCCAATTTCATAGACCTATCCAGAGTAAGAAGTCCTCCTATAAGAAAATAATTTCTAAAGAAAAATGTCATACTATCCTAAGCCACTATCTTAAGCCATTTTTGGTAGCAGCAATCTATTACAAATAGATTATAACACTAATTCTAGCTAAAAGAAGTTAGGCTACTTCTCAGATACAATTAGAAATTTACCCTATTTTGATAGCACGAAAAATGATCACTTCAGCTTTTATATATCACTTGTTAAATTGGACAGATACTCATTTACATTCAGTATTTATGTGTTTATGAAACATCAGCCAGAATCATATCTCCAAGTTCTATCACATTATTTGTGTAAGATGTCTTTTTAGAGCCCCGGTTTCTGCTTTCATAAAATGAGTATTCTAATACCTACCTAGGTCAGTCCACCCCATAACTCAATAACAAAGCACCCCAAAACTCAGTGATATGATACAATAACCATTATTTCTTGCTGATGTGTGTTTGTGTCAGTTCATCTAGGCTGGGCTTGGCTGGGCTTGGCTTCCAGCTGTGGGTTGGGTGTAGCCCTGCTGCACATCTCTTTCATCCTTCTTGGACCACTGGCTACCTGGGGAATTATTTTCTCTTGGCAAAACGCTGGAGCACAGCAGGGCAAGCCCAACCGTGCAAGAATACTTCCAATCTGTTCATGTCACATCTGCTAACATCGCACTGGTCAAGTCACATGACCACATCCAAAGTCAAGGCTCAAGAGAAGTACATTTTGTCAACTAAGAGTAGTTGACGACTGAAAATAGATGTATTAAAGTTGAGCCATTCCATCTTTTTCTTAAAACTAAGAACTGACTGTGGACTGGACACTGTGAAGTAATGGGTTAATTACCTTATGATTTTATATGACTCAGACTTGTTAAT
>NW_026658172.1:0-4290 GCF_009828535.3 Hylobates moloch | reverse complement strand
TTTCTGTATACTGAGATAATAGTGGGGAAGAGGTCTTGAGATGACACTGGTAGCCTTCTTGACACAGAAAAGTAGAAAAATTTTCTTGGAGTTAACCAGCATGTCATTTCTCATTGTCCAAGAATCATTGCAAAATCTAACAGCCCAGTTCCAACACTGTCCAACATCCACCTCTCAGTAATATCTTCCAAGAGTGAATGGCAGGGCTCGCCATCAAGAAAACACTTAGATTTTGTTGGAGTTGGGGCAGTGTTGAGATGATCAGAACCAAAGAATAGCTGTCTCAAAACTTCAAACAAGGGGAATGTACCAAGTGGTTATTTTATTATCCCAGGAAATATGCACTGCAGGAATAAGAAAACAGTCACATGAAAACATAGTGTTATAAACTTCTAATGGATGTGGGCTTTACATAGTGTCTACGTATGCCAGGGTATCCCTGGAAATATGGGTCAGGACAGCAGGCACATAAAAGAAGAAATACGTCCTTAGATTTAACCATTGTGCTATTCTTCCTCATCGAGGAGTCCTTACAGACTCCCAGAGTCCAGTCCCAAGAGTTGCCCACATCCAGCTCCCAGTAGTGTTTGCCAGAGGAAAAGACCCAAGCTCCCCATGCAGCAAAATTGTCAGATTTGTCAGAATACAAAGATTCAGGTCTAAACATCAAACTTCTCACATCCTCAAACATCCTGATATTGTAATTGGTTACTTCCCATGTGAAGGAAATTTCCATGGTGGAAAAAAGGGAATGCTCCAGTGAAAAGCAGTTTATAAATTCTCATGTTCAGATAAGAAAGAGATTCTCACTAGAAAACACAGGTCAAGATTAGAAAGAAACTTCTGTCTGGAAAAATGTTGGAATCAAAGGGTGTTAGGATATCTTCACGAGTAAATGCCTAAACTTCAATGATCGCAATTTCTATAAACTCCAAAAGTATAAATGGGAGGAAGGTCATGTCTATGTCTAGTTAGCGACCTTTCATAACAACTGAAAACCTGGAAGCTCTTGCACTGCAGCCAAGCCCATAGCAATAAAATTAACATTCATTGTCTCTTCTCTGTCAGGGCAGAGCAGGAGGCTTGGGACAGGAGATGAGGTGAGGAGCCATCCTTAGACCCAAATAAAAATGTTATCACTTTGCCAGAAATATTATAATCTGCCACTTAAACTAATCAATTCATACTTAAAGAGAAAATCTGACTCTGCCTTCTGAAAAGTGCAGCTTTCTTGCAAGAATTATCTGACTTTCATGCCAGATTCAGACACAGACATCTTTTACCTGCTGGATTTATCATGATCTATCCTGGAGTTCTATCTAAGGCCTCATCAACCAACAAATCACATTCTTATCGTTCACAGATTCTCAGTTTTTGCATTGTTATATAAGTTACTCGTGTATGCTTTAGTTGATTAAAATGCGCATGATTAAAATTATAAATGCTATGAAACTTCACCTGAAATGTATTTAAAAAAACACTGTCACTCAAATCAGTCATTAACTGCACTGAATTTGAAATTGAAATGTCCTGAATTAATTCAGCTCTGTATACTTCTTGTAATAATTGTATACAGGAAATTGTATCACGGTTGAAACATACATGAATGGTTCTACATCCTAAAGGGCCCTTCTGCACGTTTTACTTTTCTAAGAAATTTGTTATATGGCTGATTCCACCATCTTTAGTTTTGTCTGTTTGATGACAATGAAACTATAAATATAAATACTTATTCACAGGCTATTTTCTTCTAGACGAAAGATCATTACACTGGGAAAGCTGCCATGGAAAACCAGAATTGAAGGCATTGCATGTGGATCCCACCAAGAGGGTGACACTCACCTAGAAAGCGGTTGAACCTATCCACCAGCCCAGTGATGGGCCGTGTAGTGAGCTCTGGATTCACAGGCTGGGGCACGTGCAGCAGCACGGACTCACTCCTGCAAGGAAGTAGGTTGAGTTGGTTAAGTTTCTGATGTCTGTGTTTAAGAAATAAATTCCAACAGCAAATGCTTCATTCAAACCCACTTCTGATATTGTAATGTACCTCCACAATCCTAGGATGGGTTTCTGGCTCTTAGGGAATCTTTCTAACTCTTCACTCCATTTCTAACCTACTGACACCGAAAGATAAATGCCTCTCTCCCTATCTGCCACCAAATAGTTGATCTCTAATTATGATTCTGAATCGTAAAAAGAGGCAATCGTATTCTAGCAACTTCTGAATTGAACTCTTCTAAACATAACCCCCTGAGTCACTTGGAAAAGTAAGAAAAGGTTAATGTCTGATAAAAGGCATAGGTAACATTCAACATACAACACAAACACAAGAGTACACACACACACCCACACAATAACACTGACACATTGTGGTGTTGGTAAATTAGGTTTTCACTTTGTTGGAAACAGCTTGATGTTTTTCATAGCATGCCTTGTGCTCCAGCTTGCACTGACGGCCAATAACATACCTTGCCACCATGTCTTCCAAATCCTGTAAAGAGAGAGAGAGAAAAAAAAATGACTTCTTTAGAAAGTTGTTATTCCTGTTGGGTGAGGTGGCTCACACCTGTAATCCCAGCCCTTTGGGATGCCAAGGTGGATGGATCACCTGAGGTCAGGAGTTCCAGACTAGCCCGGACAACATGGCAAAAACCCATCTCTACTAAAAATACAAAAAAATTAGCTGTGTGCGGTGGTGCACACCTTTATTCCCAGATACTAGGGAGGCTGAGGAAGGAGAATTGCTTGAACCAGGGAGGCAGAAGTTGCAGTCAGCTGAGATTGGGCCACTGGACTTCAGCCTGGATGACAGAAGACTCCGTCTCAAAACAAATAAACAAACAAACAAACAAACATGTTGCTATTCTGAGGATCTGCTCTTTAGGTTTCGAAAACTTTAGAATTACCACATACTATCACTGCAACAGTTTTAAAATGTATTCTCATCTCTAACACTTATTATACCTGTAAGACCTATTGACATAATCTATTTCTGATAAATTCAGGACCCTAAATTTGAGTGAGAGAGAAAGGTGTGACTAGTGACTGTGCATTGCTGCAGCTGTCTACAATGTGGTCTTTTTCAGGGCTAGTCCCCGAAGGGTAACGTCGCTCAAATCAAGAACATTTCAAACCTAGGACTTCCCAAAAGGAGGAAGAAGGAAATGTTAGTTTTTCCCTAATTTCTTTGTATTATCAATGGAAACAAAAATAGAATTTTCACATGAATTTTTTTCTTCCAGAGATTGAATGAAATGTGCTGGAGGAGGAAGCTTGTGGTAGAAAACGTTCTATGGAAATCTAGTTGCACAATTCCATAAAGCTTTCTTTCGGTTCTCACCTGGAGCAATTCCACATCTGGATTATGACACATTTCCATTAGTTCCTGATACATTTCTTTCAAGTGTTTACTCTTGATCCATGTTGATCCAACTTCTCTGGAGTTGCTGAAAATTCTCTTGGTATTCCTCGTTCAGTCTCTCTAAATGTTGTTTTTCTCCTTTATGGAGAACTGGATGCAGCTTCCTATAGTAATTCCTGATCATCTGTGCCCATAAAACCACATCACTCTGTAGGGACATGGATTTTGTAGGCTAAATGCTTAGGTCGACTTCCACCTCACAGAATCCACAAATTCATCCTCCTCATTCCTTCTTTTATTTTCCACCGTTTACAAACAGGATGATGAGTTAAGCAAGACCTTCCTTCAAAATTTATGTAATTCTTCAATTCTAGAACACCTGCAAAAAAGCCCTTTAGATTTAAATGTTTAAATAGATGTCCTCTTAAATCTGAAATACCATTAGAAAACAACTAAAATTTATGGTTGATTGTTAAATTGTCATCAATAATATATATAATCTTTGTTATTCACTTAGTTTGTAGTCTCAAACCTTTGTACTTCACAGCCCAATCACTCTAAGTAGAGATGCTGTTAGTGTATTATAATCAGGATCAGAAGCCATCACACGGAAAGGATCTTAGTAAAAAATTTAACCCCCATCTCTCAAACCGACTACTTCTTTTCTGTCTCCCATCTTTCTTCCCTCAAAAGCCACAGGCTCTGAATTGCCCTGCCATTCTGAGAACATGAATCTCCATTCCATTGTGTTTCTCCTCTCAATATTGACATAATTATTCTCTCACTCCCCCAGTCATTTGTTGTCCCTTCTCCTCAGCTTTTCATCATGTTACATTTTCTCCTACTTGAGCTGGCATCATCTGGGTCCTTTGCTGTCAGATCTCACCAGCACAGGCACATTTCTTAAATTACTGATCCCACCTGCTTTT
>NW_026658171.1:0-4290 GCF_009828535.3 Hylobates moloch | reverse complement strand
AAATGGTGTGGGACCAGCAGCTTCCCCATTGTCTGGTCTGGAGTGGAGATGGTCCAGGGATCCAGGGAGCCCGGCTCAAGCAGGATAGAGGTGACATCCAGGCTGGCCATCAGGGGGTGCAGTTCAGCAGCAGAGTCTCCAGGCCTGCTCACACTTGGGCTGGTGAAGGATTCTCTTCTGGATAGCCTGTTTAGATTACAGTAGGACCTGAAGACATGAAATTGGTTTCCAGCCCTGGGACAGGGGTCAGGCCAGGCTCACACAGCTGGGCCCAGGCTCAGGACTGAGGTAGAAGCATAGTGTTCATCACAGCTGGAGCAAAAGCCCAGAAGAACGGACTTAACACTCCCAGTGGGTCCGAGGAGAGGCTAGCACAGGGTAGAGACAAGATTCTGCAGACAGAGGCCAGAAGATTTTTGTAGGCTACAAGATTCTGTAGACAGCGGCTCGCGCCTATAATCCCAGCACTTTGGGAGGCCGAGGCAGGTGGATCACTTGAGGCCAGGAGTTCAAGACCAGCCTGGCCAACATGGTGAAACCCTGTCTCTACTAAAGATACAAAAATTAACCAGATGTGGTGGCGCGTGCCTGTAATCCCAGCTACTCAGGAGGCTGAATCAGGAGGATCGCTTGAACCCAGGAGGTGGAGTTTGCAGTGAGCCGAGATCACACCACTGCACTCCAGCCTGGGTAACAGAGCAAGACTCTGTCTAAATAAATAAATAAATAAAATTATACAGACCTCATCCCCAGGAGGCAGTCTGAAATGGCTCAGGAAAAAAAAAAAAAAAGCAGGTGAAATTTGTGCAGGGGGATCTCACCTGAACAAGGATCAGAAAGACAAGGGGTTGTGCCCAAACCTCCCCACCTTCCTAGTGGCAGCTGGACCCTGGACCCCTTCACCACCACCAGCCTGCTCCATGCTATCCATCACCAGCCAGCTCACGACCTAAACATCTCTGCATCCCTCCTCTCTCTCTCCATCCCCACTGCTACCTCACTGGTTCTGGCCACCACGGCTCTCTCAGCTAGGCTGCAATCACTTCCAGGCTGGATTCCCCACCCCTGCCCTTGATCTTCTCCTGTCCTCTACTCCACAAGGCAGCCAGAAGAATCTGCCAATGTATCAAGTCTTCTCTTGGGCTAGAGCCTTCTGGTGGCTTCCAATCTGCACCCATCCCAGCCCTTTGTGTCAGGCACCATCTCATCTTCATAAATCCTGTTTCTATTGCCTGGAGGACTCCCCCAGCCCTACCTTCCCCTGTTCCTAAATGACATTTTGCCACCCTTCAGATCTCAATGTCACTTTTGAGAGAAACCTTAGTCAGGCATGGTAGCACACACCTGTGGTCCCAGCTACTCTGAAGACTGAGGAGGAATGATCTCTTGAAGTCAGGAGTTGGGGGTTGCAGTGAGCTAGGATTGCACCACTGCACTCCAGCATGGACAACACAGCAAGACCCTGTCTCTAGGCCAGGTGCAGTGGCTCACACCTGTAATCCCAGCACTTTGGGAGGCTAAGGCAGGCAGACCACCTGAGGTCAGAAGTTCGAGACCAGCCTGGCCAACATTGTGAAACCCCATCTCTACTAAAAATACAAAAGTTAGCCGGGTGTGGTGGCTTGCACCTGTAATCCCAGCTACTTGGGAGGCTGAGGCAGGAGAATTGCTTGAACCTGGGAGGCAGAGGTTGCAGTGAGCCGAGATTGCACCACTGCACTCCAGCATACACAATGAAGCAAGAAAAAAAAGAAAAGTCCTTGTCTCTAAAAAGAGAGAGAGAAACCCTGCATGGACCTCCATTCAGATGGCTGTTCTGTTACTAGAAGGGTCCAGACCAACACAAGAGCACTAGGAGCCAAAGATGAAATTCACAAAAGAGCAATTATGAGAAATGGGAGAAAGATGGAGGGATTGCAACACAGGGCTACTGGAAGTTTTAGAAAAACAGCAGAAAATCACAGAGAAGCAATATATGATGGACAATCAATGAGAATTTTCAAAAACGAGGCTGGGTGTGTTGGCTCATGCCTATAAACCCAGCACTTTGGGAGGCTGAAGCAAGTGGATCAACTGAGGTCAGGAGTTCCAGACCAGCCTGGCCAACATGGTGAAACCTCGTCTCTACTAAAAATACAGAAATTAGCCTGGCGTGGTGGTGTGCACCTGTAGTCCCACCTACTCAGGAGGCTAAGGCAAGAGAATCCCTTGAACCCGGGAGGGAGAGGTTGCAGTGAGCCAATATCGTGCTACTGCACGCCAGCCTGGGTGACAGAGCAAGACTCCATCTCAAAAAAAAAAAAAAAAAAAAAGAAAAGAAAGAAAAAAAGAACTAAAGAGACATACAAGTCCTCAAACCAAAAACATACTCCAAGAACAAACAGCATAAATTAATATGTCTATATAGGGTTCTATCATTATTAAACCACTTAAAATCAAGGATAAAGAGGATTTTTTTTTTTTTTTTTTTTGAGATAGGGTCTCACTGTGTCACCCAGGCTGGAGTGCAGTGGTGCAATCATAGCTCACTGTAGCCTCAGACTCCTGGGCTCAGGCAATTCTCCCACCTCAGACTCCCAAGTAACTGGGACTACAAGCCTGCAAGCAGGCACCACCATGCCTAGCTAATATTTGTATTTTTTTAGAGATGGGATCTTGCTATGTTGCCCAGGATGGAAATCTTTTTTGTTGTTGTTGGTTTTTTTTTTTTTTTTTGGAGATGGAGTTTCACTCTTGTCGCCCAGTCTGGAGTGCAGTGGCGTGATCAAGGCTCACTACAACTTCAATCTCCCAGGCCCAAGGGATCGCCCCACCTCAGCCTTGTGAGTAGCTGGGACTAACCACACCTGGTTATATTTATTTCTTTCTTTTCTTTTTTTTTTTTTTTTTTTCTGTAGAGATGAGGTCTTGCTGTGTTGCCCAGGCTGGTCTCAAACTCCTAGGCTCAAGCAATCCTCCCACATTGGCCTCACAAAGTGTTGGGATTAGAGGCGTGAGCCACTGCACCGGCTGTTTTTAAACTTTTTAAGGCAGCGTCTTGCTCTGTCGTCCAGGCTGGAG
Organism: Hylobates moloch; assembly: GCF_009828535.3. Classification (NCBI taxonomy): domain Eukaryota; kingdom Metazoa; phylum Chordata; class Mammalia; order Primates; family Hylobatidae; genus Hylobates; species Hylobates moloch. The sequence continues at coordinate 1,230 of NW_026658171.1, read as the reverse complement.
TTCAGTGATGCAATCATAGCTCACTGCAGCCTTCAAATCTCAGACTCAACCAATCTTCCTGCTGAAGCCTCCCGAATAGCTGGGACTACAAGCATGTGCCACCACGGCTGGCTAATTTTTGTTTTTAATTTTTTGTAGAGACGGGGTCTTGCCATGTTTGCCCAGGCTGGTCTCAAACTCCTGGCCTCAAGTGATCCTCCAGTCCTGGCCTCCCAAAGTGCTGGAATTACAGGCATGAGCCTGTGCTCCTGCTCCTCCTCCTCCTCCAAGGTTTCTAAGTGAGGAAAGGAAGACTTTCACATTTCCTCAAGTGGGTTCTAGCAGCCTTGAGATGGATCAATTACACACATCGCCCCAGAATGCCCAGAAGTCAACGCCCTCAAATCACACACACAAAGCAACATTCTGGCCTGTAATCCCAGCACGTTGGGAGGCCAAGGTGGGAGGATCATTTGAGCCCAGGAGTTTGAGACCAGCCTGGGCAAACATGGCGAGACCCTGTCTCTACAAAAAATTTAAAAATTGAAGAAGAAGAAAAAAGGAACATTCTGGTCTTCCTGCCCCAGGTGTGCCCTACAGTCTGGCTCCCTAGCTCATGTTGCTATGAAAAGCTGGAGGGGTGGCCGGGCACAGTAGCTCATGCCTGTAATCCTAGCACTTTGGGAGGCTGAGTGGGGCGCATCACTTGAGGTCAGGAGTTCAAGGCTAGCCTGGCCAACATGGTGAAACTCCGTCTCTACCTAAAAAACACAAATTGGCCGGGGGTGGGGCATGGTGGCATGCACCTGTAATCCCAGCTACTCAGGAGGTGGAGGCATGAGAATTGCTTGAACCCCGGAAGCAGAGGTTGCAGTGAGCCAAGATTGCGCCACTGCACTCCAGCCTGGGTGACAGAGCAAAACTCCACCTCAAAAAGAAAAAAAGAAAAGCTAGAGGGGCCAGGCGCAGTGGCTCATGATTACCCAGCACTTCAGGAGGCCAAGGCGGCCATATCGCCTGAGGTCAGGAGCTCAAGACCAGCCTGGCCAATATGGTGAAACCCCGTCTCTACTAAAAACTACAAAAAGTAGCCAGCCATGGTGGCGGGTGCCTGTAATCCCACCTACTTGGGAGTCCGAGGCAGGAGTATCACTTGAGCCCGGGAGGCGGAGGTTGCAGTGAGCTGAGATCACACCACTGCACTCCAGCCTGGGCGACAGAGCAAGATTCTGTCTCAGAAAAAAGAAAAAA
>NW_026658170.1:0-4290 GCF_009828535.3 Hylobates moloch | reverse complement strand
GCTGACTGCTGTGCCCTGAGTGAGAGGCATCATCCTAGGAGCAGTGACAGGCCCTGGGGACGCGCTCGGGCCCTCCCCAGGTGGCCACAACTGACCGGCTGCTGGAGCTCGTGGAAACACCTGGGGCAGTATCTGGCACATAGCGGGTGTTCACTAAACACTCCAGGAATGAACTGGATAAATCAACGACCAGGAGGAGCCCAAAGAGCTGGCCTCTCCCATCAGCTTTCTCAGCGATGTCCTAGAGGGGCATTCTTAGTATTCCTCAAAAGCACCAAGCACAATCCCCAAGCCAGGCCTTTGCCCCTGCCATTTCCTCTGCCTGAAACCATCTTCCATCTAGGTGGCCACCTGGCTCCTCCCTCTCACCATTCAAGGGAGCTGCCTCTCCCACTCTACCCAAAGAGCCCTGCCATCTGGCCATCGTCCCATGTATTTTCAGGGTCTCAGCACTGCTATTTCATTGTTACTTCCTGGAAGGTCATACAGCTTAAAAATAAAAACCATACATTTTGCCATATATCCGCTGTGGGACCCTGGTTATTTCACCTCTCCAGGCGAGCCCCTATTTTCTCATCTATGAAATGGAAGTCATGATAGGCTTTTAAGGGCTGTTGGTGCTTATGTAGGGTGCCTATTTGCACGGGGCCCAAGCACAGTAAAACTCAACAGATGGCAGCTGCTTTTATTTCTTGTTACAAGATTTGGTCCAAATTCCTTAGATCATTCTTCCAAGCAATCTATTAATGTGGTCCCACAAGCAAGAGCCCAGTCCCATGGGCAGCCAGAGTTGGTTCGTGTTCTGGCTCTGACATTAACAAGACAGATGACGCTGAGCCATGGCACAGAAATTTTCCAGGCTCCAATGTCAAGAGGGAGGCAATGTGCTCAAAACGACAGGGACACATGATCCCTGGGTGCAGCGGTGCAATCATGGCTCACCACAGCCTCGACCTCCCGGGCCCAAGCATCCCTCCCACCTCACCCTCCCGAGTAGCTAGGACTACAGGCGCATACCACCATCCCCATCTAATTTTTTTATTTTTGTAGAGACTGGGTCTCCCTATGCTTCCTAGACTGTTCTCAAACACCTGGGCTCAGGCCATCTGCCTGCCTCGGCCACCTAAAGTGTTGGGATTACAGGCATGAGCCACCGCAGCCATCCTGGCTCCCATCTTCTAAGAGGTAACGAAACACTGGCATCTTATCTAAAGACACTTTTTTTTTTTTGAGACACAGTCTCATCCTTTTGCACAAGATGGAGTGCAGTGGTGCGATTGCAGTTCACTGCAACCCCTGCCTCCCAGGGTCAAAAGATTCTCATGCGTCAGTCTCCAAGTAGCTGGAATTATGGTGCCCACCACCATGCCCGGCTAATTTTTTTGTACTTTTCTTAGTAGAGATGGGGTTTCTTCATGTTGGTCAGGCTGGTCTTGAGCTCCTGGCCTCAAGTGATCCGTCTGCCTCGGCCTCCCAAAATGCTGGGATTACAGGTGTGAGCCACCATGCCCAGCCCAGAGATATTCTTTACTCAAAAGGGTCTACATGTATCTACATGATAGACTAATCAACCATAAAAAGGAGTGAAATTCTTATACATGCTAAAACATGAATAAACCTTGAAAACATCACGCTAAGAAACCAGATGGCCAGGCGGGGTGGCTCACACATGAAATCCCAGCACTTTGGGAGGCCAAGGTGGGCGGATCACCTGAGGTCGGGAGTTCCAGATCAGCCTGACCAACATGGAGAAACTCCGTCTCTACTAAAAATACAAAATTAGCCAGGAGTGGTGGTGCATGCCTGTAATCCCACCTACTCAGGAGGCTGAGGCAGGAGAACCGCTTGAACCTAGGAGGCAAACATTGTAGTGAGGCAAGGTGGTGCCACTGAACTCCAGGTGGGAAACAAGAGAGAAACTTCGTCTCAAAAAAAAAAAAAAGAAAGAAAGAAGCAGTCAGAAAAGGCCACCTGTTGTTTGATTCCATTTATATGCAACGTCCAGAGCAGATAAATAGAGACAGACAGAAAGCAGATTAGTGGTTGCCTGAGATGGAATGGAAGGTTTGGGGAGCAAGTGATAACAGGTACAGGGCTTCCTTTTGGGGTAATGAAAATGTCCTGGCATTAGTGGTGACCGTCTTATCATTTATACAAAAAACCCACTGGGTGACCTTCACACCACCTACACAAAAACCCACTGGGTGACCTTCACACCACCTACACAAAAAAACCACTGAATTGCACACTTTTAAATGGTGAATTATATCTCCATTAAAAAAATAAATTTCAATAGGCATGGTAGTCCATGCCTGTAATCCAAATGCTTTGCGAGGCCGAGGAGGGAGGATCACTTGAGGCCAGAAGTGCGAGCTGAGCCGGGATAAAAGAGCAAGGCTGTGTCTCTACAAAATTTTTTAAAAAATACGCCAGGTGGCTGGGCTCAATGGCTCATGCCTGTAATCCCAGCATGTTGGGAGGCCAAGGCAGGTGGATCACCTGAGGTCAGGAGTTCAAGACCAGTCTGTCTGACAGGGCAAAACCCTGTGTCTACTAAAAATACAAAAATTAGCCGGGTGTGGTGGCGTGTGCCCACAGTCCCAGCTACTAGGGAGGGTGAGGTAGGAGAATCACTTTAACCCGGGAGGTGGAGGTTGCAATGAGCCAAGATTGCGCCACTGCACTCCAGCGTGGGCAACAGAGCAAGACTCCATCTCAAAACAATAGTAAGTCAGGCATAGTGGCATGCACCTGTAGTCCTAGCTACTAAGGAGGCTGAGACAGGAGAATCATTTGAGCCCAGGAGGTCAAGGCTGCAGTGAGCTATAACTCTGCCCCCACACCAGCCTGGGTAACAGAGTGAGGCCCCCGCCTCCAAACAAGTAATTTTTTAAAAAGTACCTCTCCAAAGTCAACCTATTTTTTAGTGTAGAAGTCAAAGTGCTGACTCAGATCCCAGGGCCCAGCTGATTTGTAAAGTCCCTTCCCTGTACCTCATTTGGCCTCATCTGTCACTCTCCCCTCACTCCCACTGTTCCAGCCTCCATGGTTATCCCACCTAAGAATGGGCACAGTAATGCCCCAGGGCCTTTGCACGTGTTCTTGCTACTCCCTGGTTGGCCTCTTTACCTCCATCTAGTCTTTCCTCAAGTGTCACCTTCTCAGTGAGCTTGGACCACCGTACTTAAAACTGCAAGCTGCTCCTATTACAAAGACCTGACTCTTTTCTTCCTATAGCACTTAGGATGGCTTTCTCTAGCACTAGGAGTTATTTATTGTGCCTGTTGTTCCTTGTCTGTCTCTCTCTGTGAAAATGAATGTTCCATGACTGGAGATTATTACTTGTAGTATTCGCTGCTGTATTGTCAGAGCCTAGGACAGAGCCCAGATCATGGCGCTCAGTGAATGTCTGCTGGGTAGATGATGGATGGGTAGGAGTGGATAAATGGGTGGGGAAGGGGTAGCTGAATTTGCCTGAGGGCAGAAGAGCACATCAGCGGTGTCTCTTCAGCAGTGAAGCAAACCAGGCCTCAGGCATCTCACCACCAAAACGTACCAGCCCTCTTGGTGAGCCAAGTACCAATCAATGCTGGCTGCTGGCAGCACAGGGCACACACAGAGAGGGGACAGGACATCACGCAGCCCCTTTCAGGTCCATGGTCCTGGCTTCTCCAGAAGTAGGAAGTCATCTAGCCATCCACCCCTCAGTTATTAACTGAGCACCCATTATGCACTGGGGACTGAGGAGGGCTTGGCAACCCTGAGACGCACAGTCTAGTGGAAGCACAGGCTTTAACAGGTTCCCTACAGGCAGTGTTTGGAAATCCAAAGAGGCTGGTAGGATGGGCACAATGACTGGGGCTCCAGGCAGGAGGAGACTGGAGTTCGCCTTGTAACAGGCGAGGGTCAAGGGTGCAAAAGTCCTTCACATACAGTGAGGAGCACCTGTCCCCTAGGTGCCTTTTCTGAGAAACGTGGAAAACCAATGAATGGAACCCCTACACTCCAGCCCACTCCCTAAAAATCCTGATGCCCTGTATGCAGTTATCTGCTCTTACTGCCTGCCTGGCATCTACTGCTCTGTTTATGGCAACACGCAATTTTCTCTGGGGGAACTGAACTTCTCCCAATCTCAACCTATGAGCTTCAGCCACAGAGGAACCTCCTCCCTCAACCCCTACCTTGGCCCCAAGCCCTGAAAGACATGACCCAGCCCTGGCTGACCCAAGCATCCTATCTCCCTGGGCTCAGTGACTGGCTCAGGAAGAAGCATGTGATCGACCACAACCA
>NW_026658169.1:3634-4291 GCF_009828535.3 Hylobates moloch | reverse complement strand
ATTAAATGTATGTATACATATGTCCATACATATATATACAATATATACAAGGTCTTTAAAGTTTACAAACATTTTTCCTATCACTTACATTTTTCATTCTTATAAATGAAAGAATGGTTCAGCAGGTTCTGGAGGCTCAGAGAAATAAGCCCATCGAACAATGTGCTCTCTGATGCTTTTGAAGATGATGCCATTCCCAGACGCTCCATTCTTTCCCTGCTCCCCACCACCCCTGTGGTTCCATCATTCTCAAATGGCAGCAGAAGGACTCACTGGCTGATGAAGTCTTCAGGTGTCCGGGGGAAATTCAGTGGCAGGGAAAGCCTTCTCCCTGGGGACACATGAGACTCCGGGGCTGGTAGAAGGTGAAGCTGTTTGTCCAAACCTCCCTGCTCAGTGCCTAGTTACTCTCTTTTGCTCTTCATTCCCACTGCCCTGCCCTGCATCAGGCCCTCAGAGTCTGCCCCGTGGACACTGCAGCAGCTGGGCCCTTGTGCACGCTCTGCCGCGATGCAGCGAGAAGCTTGGGAACGTGATTTCCCAGAACTTCTGCCAGCATGGTTTCAGGTTAGATTCCGCCAAGGAGAGTCACCCACAGGGAAACAGAAAGGTGGAAGAGGAGAAGTCAGCATGCTCAGTGGCAACTGTGGGCAGGAG
>NW_026658169.1:0-3624 GCF_009828535.3 Hylobates moloch | reverse complement strand
GTCTTGAAGGATGAGTGGGATTTTTAAAGGGCTGGGAGTGGGAGTGACATGAGCAAAGTCACCAGGAGGGGGATGTGTCCAGTGTATTTGACGACTGGAGGTTAGTCCAGCCTAGGTGACAGGAGGAAGTCAAGCTAGGGCTAGAGGAGAGGACATGGGAAGAGATGAGGCTGGAAAGGGGCTAATGCCAGATCACAAAGGGGTTTGGCTTAAAGGAAAGGAGCCAAACCAGTGTTGCCTTTTCCAAAAATTAAAGTATCTGTTTCAATATCAAAGTAACCCACAACCCTCGAGGCAATTGGTAAACCACAGAAAAACAGAGATATCAAAATGAAATAGATGAAATCCCAGTATCCCCCATAACTATAGGTCATAAGTTGGAGTTTCTTCCTCCATTTCTGTCAATGCTTGTTCATGTTATGCTGTAAAAAAAAAAAAAGCAAGAGTAAGAATGGACAGTAACAATAACCAGGCAGGTGAAAGGATTCCTTTTTTGCAGATAAGGAAATTAAAACTCTGAGATGTTACCAAAAATTGCTTTTCCCTGTAAGATTTCCCTAAGCCATCAAGTCTTCCCATACCCTCACCCTCAGGTTGGCTTAGGGGATGCTCTTTCCAACATGCTTCTACTTGGGATTTGTGTCTTTTGTTCAGGGGCCTATCCCCAGGGTCTAGAACATAATCTGGCTCAGAATAGGCCTCAGTAACTATTTGGGGTGTGTGTGTGTGTGTGTGTGTGTGTGTGTGTGTGTGTGTGACAGGGTTTCACTCTGTCACCTAGGCTGGAGTACAGTGGAGTGATAATAGCTCACTGCAGACTTGAACTCTTGGGCTCAAGTGATCCTCCTGCATTAGCCTCTCAAGTAGATGGGACTACAGGTACACACCACCATGCCTGGCTAATTTTTGTCTTTTTTTTTTTTTTTTTTGAGATAGGATGTCACTCTGTTTCCCAGGCTGGAGTGCAGTGGCATGATCATGGCTCACTGCAGCCTCAACCACCCTGGGCTCAGATGATCCTCCCACTTCAGCCTCCTGAGTAACTGGGTCTACAGGCATGCACCACCAAGCCCAGCTAATTTTTTTTTTTGTTTTTGCAGGGTTGGAAGTAGAGATAGGGTCTTGCCATGTTGCCCAGGCTAGTCTCAAACTCCTGGATTCAAGCAATCCTCCTGCCTTGGCCTTCCACAACTGGGATTACAAGACATGAGCCACCACAGATGGCTGATTCTTGTTTTTGTTTTGTTTTGTTTTTTGGTAGAGACGGAGTCTTTCCATGTTGCCCAGGCTAGTCTTAACTCCTGACTTAAACAATCCTCCTGCCTGGGCCTCCCAAAGTTCCTACTTGTTGAATGAATGGAAAAATCCTCTCTAGTCTCTGAATGTAAGTGGCATTTCCTGCATTATTGTTGACCTGCTTTCATGACACAGAGGCAATTGTTGATGGTTATCCACACTCAACCTAGGAATTATTTTCCTTCTCTTTCTCCTTCCTCTTCTAACCCCCTTTTCTCCCTCTCTTGGCCCCCAGGGCAGTCATGTCTGGAGGAAGGGTAGGGAAGCATGGCCCGGAAGAGGCAGTCCCAGCTGCTTACCTCTCCTGAGGTGATGTGTATTACAGACTTAAATTGGATGAGCTTCTCAAAGGCAAAGGAGGAAACAGCTGCTCGGAACCTGATGGCTGTGCGCTGGTTGATGATCCAACTGGAGGAGAGACTCAGAGACTTCACACATTCGGAGAGAAAAAGGGCAAAGCAGAGTCCCACTCCATGGACAACATTCCCCGACTGCTCTTCTGAATATTCCAGGATCTTTGGTATAATCAATATCTACAAGGAAATGGGAGTTTGGATCATTCAGACCACCCCGCCAAACACGTTTGATGTTTTGTTGCTGGAAGAAAGGTTGGGAGGTCTGATTCATGCTGGGGGTTTGTTGAAGGATCAAAACTGACTCAAGTACAATCCTGCCCTCAAGAAGGTTAAGGTCCAGTTGGAGGAGACTCAGGAGTTCAACTGACCCAGTTCTGCAACCTTAGGTGGCGGTCCTCATCCTGACAGGAGACAGGGGACACACACAAAACAGTGGTTTAGGAGTTAACAAAGTGGCTTTACAAAGGCGTGGACAGAATATAGGAAATCCAACAAGGCCTGGTGGAGCACCATGGAGCTGGTGACAGCAGGGAACAGTGGCCTCCTTAGACCTAAGGGGCAAGAGCAGGAAGAGGTTCTGTGGCCCAAAAGGGGTGAGGCATGCAGACAGAGTCTGGACAGGAGCTCTGGTCACCAGCCTCCAAGGACAAGGAGGGAGGCCACTTGGGGAATATGTATCCTGACCTCATCTTCTCCCTCCTTCCAGTCTCCTATTAGAATCTCCCACTGGTCAACCCCAACCAGAAGCCAGAGGGCAGTGGGGGCCCATTAATGTGATCCACATTAGGGACACAGGGCAGGATGGAAAATGATGGAGAGTGGATCTAGAGGACCCAGCACCTAACTGTCACCCGACTCAGTTATCTCCGTTCTGTCATCGACTGCTGTTTCTTCCTGACCTACATTCACCTCCCCTTAGCTGGTACCAGTGCCTCAGTTTTCTTCTGGGAAGACTCCCACCTCCCACGTTGGTGCAGTCTAGGCTGGACCGTAAATCAAAGTACCCCACTTCTTCTGGCCAACCAGTGATCATGTGACCCCAGCTGGCCAATCAGACTCTTTCCCTCATATGAGACTCTTGGGCTGAGCAACTGGAGAATGATGGGAAATAGAGCCCATTTATCCCAACCATGTTACCTGGAGAAGACCATTATTTCCTGCTACCTACATTCCCAGAGTTGCTCAGCCATTTCTCAGAGGAGCTAACATGTGCTGAGCCAGGCCATGTTCTAAATGCTTTATATACTTATCTCATTTAATGTTACCCTATGAGGCAGCTCTCCATTTTACATGCAAGGGTTTCCATAAGGTCTACACCTGAGGGTGCCATGGGATTCCATGAGGAAACCAAGGTGCAGAGAGCGTGACTATACTGCTCGAAGTCACCCAGCAGCTAAGTGGCAGGGACATGGTTTGAACCCAAGCAGTGGCTACAGGGCCACTCCTTGGTGGTTAGCTACTCCTAACCACCATGATCTACTGTCCTCAAAAGGTCTTCATTTTCTAGATAGCAACTGAAAGACAAATGCATCTCTAACTCCTGGCATGGACTTGAACATGCCCGCAGTTCCATTTCTAAACCTCTGAAGCCTAGAGTCCCCCAAACCTCACCAAGTCTGCCACTTACTGGCCCGAGTACACTGGCAATGCAGAAGCAGATGCCCACAAGTGCATCGAAAATCAACCTTGTTCTCTGGAACCTCAGCATCACCAGAAGCACTGAAGCTTTTTCAATCCCTCGTCTTGAGACTTCTTCTTCCCAAAGGCGGTGAAGCCTTGAAAAGAGGATAATGGAACTGGTGGAATCTCTTTGCATGTGACATCCAAACATCCTAGTTCTTGCTAGCCAGGAGTTTTGTTGCAGAAATTTTCAAACATAACAGAATAGAACAATGTAGTAATCTTCTGAGTACTCATCCCCCTTTCCAGAATTAAAAATGTTTGACATTTTTGTTTCATGTCTCTTCCCTTT
>NW_026658168.1:0-4291 GCF_009828535.3 Hylobates moloch | reverse complement strand
ACATAAAGATTCTCCAAGTCCCCACCAGATTAGCTAGATACAGAGTGCCTGTTGGTGCATCCACAAACGCTGAGCTAGACACAGGGTGCTGATTGGTGTGTTCACAAACCTTGAGCTAGACACAGTGCTGATTGGTGCACTCAACAATCCCTTAGCTAGACACAAAGGTTCTCCAAGTCCCCATTAGACTCAGGAGCCCAGCTGGCCTCACCCGGTGGATTTCACACCAGGAGGCAGGTGGAGTGCCCGCCAGTCCCTCACCATGCACCTGTACTCCTCAGCTGTTAGGTGGTCAATGGGACCTGGTGCCATGGAACGGGGTGGCGTTCATCTGGGAGGCTCAGGCCAGGCAGGAACCCATGGCAGGGAGGAGGGAATGGGGGGACAGGAGCAGCTGGGGTGGGGGGTGGGGTTTGTGGGGACAATAGCGGAGAGGTGGGTGGGGGGGAACTGGGGTGGCAGGCGGGGTGGGGACCGCAGGGCGGGCCAGGGTAGGGGCCGGGAGACTCAGTCATGGCGGGCTGCAGGTGCGGAGCCCTGCCCCACGGGGAGGCAGGTAAGGCCGGCAAGAAATCCAGGGCAGTGCATTGGGCCAGCACTGCTGGGGGACCTGGAGCACCCATGCTGCTGCTGGCCTGGGTGCTAAGCCCCTCACTGTCTGGGGACAGCAGGGCCAGGTGGCTGCTCCGAGTGTGGGCCCGCCAAGCCCACGCTCACCCGGAACTCTAGCTGGCCGGCAAGTGCGGTGCGCAGCCCCGGTTCCCGCCCGTGCCTCTCCCTCCATACTGACCCACAAGGGGAGGGAGCCGGCTCTAGCCTCGGCCAGCCCCAGCCTCGGCCAGCCCAGAGAAGGGCTCCCATGGTGCAACAGCTGACTGAAGGGCTCCTCAATCGCAGCCAGAATGAGCGCTGGGGCCAGAGAGGTAAGGAGAGTGAGCGAGGGCTGCAAGGGCTGCCAGCATGCTGTCACCTCTCACTAAGACAGAGATTCTCAAGTTTTTCCAGTTCACAGCTCCCCTAGTATCTTTGTAATATTTTCATGGCACATACAGGTCAAGAGAAATACCTCAAAATTTATTTATGAATTAGTCAGGTCCAAAGAATGTACCAATTATTTATGTCCTGAAAACACCGTAGCCACTTTGGGAAAAAAATAACACTGACAGACTGAAATAAAAATATCTGCCTCAGCCTCCTGAGTAGTGGGACCAGGTCCACCTTTTTTTTTTTTTTTTTTTTTTTATTTTAGTGTAGCCAGGATGGGCTCGATCTCCTGACCTCATGATCTGCCCACCTCGGCCTCCGAAAGTGCTGGGATTACGGGCATTAGCCACAGCGCCCAGCCACAATTTCTTAATAATGAGAGGTGTGTGCCTTTTGGGCACTGAGCAATTACTCAGACCTTGGACTCAGACTGGATACTGCCATTGTTATTTTCTATTTCACATTGATTTTTTTCACAATGCATCTTTTTTATCATAGCAACTATCTGAAACTCAGATACTGTGCAAAACCATCAAAACCAGTGTTTTGGCACAGTATCTGACAGATGTTAATGAGTTTTCTTCAAAAGTCTAAACTATCTTGCAGTGTTCTGATGTGTTCACTGAGGCACCTCAGAGAGCCTCAGCACACAATTTGAGAACCATAACATACGAATCACCATGCTATGCCTACATATGGCTGTTCTGGAGGAGTAATGCCTTCTAACCTCCCTGGCAGCCATTTCCTCTGTCCTTCCAAGGCTCCTGTGTCATGCCAGGAGGACAAAGGGCTGATGATTTGACCAGCAATTTCCCGGCTACCATTCTTCAGCCAGGAGGAACCAAGCTTCCCAACATGAAGTAAAACCCAACCCATTTAAAAAGGAAAGTTGATGATGGTAGGCTCCTGCATGTTTTCTGAAATTACCTATATTCCTCTCATCCTATGCTCACAGGTATATGAGATAGATAAGACTGAAAACTGGATTGAATTGTGAGGAAAGAACAAGTTTCCCCAGCTCCCAAGCATGTTCCATCTGAATACTGGAAACTATGCGTAAATCTTAAACAGCAGGGTGTGGAGGAGAATCCGTCCGAATTAGAGTCGAATGTTATGAAGACATCCCAGGATCCTCCTGGGGAAGGAGATCTGAACCATCAAGCATCTGAAGAACTGATTGGTGGCGGGGTAGTGTTGAGGCATTTCAGTGTGGTTAGTGCTACACATAGCCTCCATGCAGATGGGTGAGAAGCCTGATTGTCTTTGACTAAGACTGAATTTGGTTCCACTTCAAACTCTTATTCTACTGCATGGTAGAAATGAAATAGCAGGCAGTTCAGGCTTTCCCACGATGTTACACAAAACAATATGAAATTGCTGCTATTTGATCATTTCTAAACTATAAAAATCACAACTACATATGGCCCAGATGATAATTTATCTCCATCACTCCCAGGGTTTTTGACAGTCATGATCCCAGGGGCCACCTGGTTTCCATCACCACCCACTCAGTTGTGCCTCTGAGATGTCCTTGCTCTCCTATGCTCTCCATCATTGGTCCACAAAAACCTCACCTGCCTTAGCCCCATCAGCCAGGGCTTCCTGAGCCAGCCTCATCTCAGCATTTCCCACATCTCCCATGGGTGCTGCTATGAAAGGTCTGTGGAAGGAATGAGGCACAGTCCCTTTTCTCTGTGACATTTACCAACAGCCAAACTCTTGTGGTCCCTAGTCTCTCTTCTCTCCTGCTCTCTGGAGTGAGAAGAACCAGCTCTTCCAACTTTATTTACTCTTCCAAGTCAAATGCTTCTGGTATCAACTTAGTACCTGAACTGTAAGGGTCAGGGTTTTAAGATCCTGCATCTCAAACACTTGGTGTGGGAACAGAAAACATGAGTTTCTCTTGATATTCCCCAGCATCCCTCCATTTAGACAGCAGATACCTCCCAGTGTAGCTCCAATGGGAGAAAGCCCTTGGGGTGAAAATAGTGAGGAAATCAGGACCCGCACATCACCTTGGTGTGCAGTGGGTGTCTGGCTCCTCTCATGTTTGGGTCTTGTCCAGGTGTGTGAGATGCACCTGACAGGGGAAGTCCTGACCTCACATTTCCAAGCTGTGTAACCCTGGGCAAGCCACTGACCTCTCTCCTAACATCAGTTTCCTTTGGCCCTCAGAGTTAGAAAACTTACTGCCAGGAGGCCCTAGGCTCATCCTCTATGGTCCAATAAGTCAAGCAGAGAGAGAAAAATCTTCCAGATTCAATGAAAATGCAACAACTTCCCATTGCATTAGGAGTAGCAAGACTGGATGGCTTTCTAGAAGCTTATAGATATTATTTTTGAAGCTATCTGTGTATACTTTATTCCCTTTCATATACCCCTTTCTGGCTGACCCAAATGAAAAAAGATATGAAACTCATTTCTGGCCCAGCTCTTGCCTGATCAGATGGAATGTGTGGTGATACGCCCATTTTTCCACTCAGCTGTATTCCTGTTTATTCCTGTGAACACATGGTCTCTGTAATTGGCAATAATTTTTTTCTTTGGGATATTTACCTTCGTTTTGTGGGCCAGCCCAGACTCTTGGGTGGATTCGTTTCCCCCTGCATTACCAGAAAAGGGCATAATGTGATTGGGAGAACTACGTGGAAGAAAGCTCAGTTCCCAGGCCCTCACACAAGGGACTCTGTGCTCCCATCTATGTCACAGCCTGGAGGCTATGAGGAGATTGAAACGGAACATCCTGTCCCCTCCACCAACATTCTTTCCCCACCAAGCAGTGGCATTTTCTTTTGCGTTCTCACACAATTCAGACTAGGTGTAGTAGCCTGTACGGCATGACTGGAATGACCCTTCTGAGCAGAAGTGTTCCCCTTCTCCCTTGCCAAAATTGTGGGCTGAGAGAGAGCCTGCCTGATAGCCCCCTGCTTTGGAGGTGTTTCTGTGGTGGTCCTTTCAAAAAGGGTGTATTCGGGGCATGGGTTGAAACACTAAGAAAGTGTAAATCATAGGCGTCACACACTTGGCTTTTGGGAGGCAGGTCGGCTCCAACCTGCAGCAGCTGAGAAAGAGTACACAGGGGTCCTTGAGGACAGAGAGCTTTGTCAATGACCAGCTTTAGGGCATAGGAGAAAGAGAAAGGCCAGAGCAGCCACAGCCACTTCTCTATGCCCAGCAGTGTAGCCACCCACCTAGCAATGCTCCAGCCATGCAGAATGGGCCTGCCTCCTCCCTGCCCTGTCCTGAGGATGGAGATATCTCTGACCTGGAGGTCCTAGAACCTCGCTTCCTAAATGTGTGACCCTAG
>NW_026658167.1:0-4292 GCF_009828535.3 Hylobates moloch | reverse complement strand
GTCGGGCTCTGGGCGAGCCCTCGGGCGCAGGTAACGGGCCGGGCGGCCGCCCGCGCCCGCCCCTGGAGCCCCGAAGCAGGAGTCTGCGAGAGACCCAGGAGATCGCATCGTTTCCTCCGTGTTTAACTTTAATCCTGAGAAAAGGCTATCGTTAAAAGTTCACACTACTCCTATCTAGCTTCACACAAAGTAATAATTAACACACGAACTCAGATCCAAACAAAATATCATCAGTCTTTGTGGAAAACAACACCTTATTTATTCAGGGTGTAATACTGTCTACTTCCTTTCATTAGACTTGAAAAAGATCAAAATAGGATAAATGGACAGTTACTACTAAACGATTCAAATACTTGGGCAGTATCTTTCCCTCTTAACCCTTTCACACGTTTTTAAAGTGTCAAAATTGATGAATGGTATAAATTCAAAAGGAAAATTCTTTTCTACTGAAAAGGACATCCAGCTCGCACAAACAGTGGTTCAGCTGAAGGCAAGGCGTTTCTGGTTTTCCTCTGCACTCGGGCGGATCGTTAACTTCACCAAGTTACAACTGAGTTGCTCTTTCCAGGCTTTTCGAAGCATCTTTAAGTTTCCCCACCAAGTCCTAAAAGACGTGTATACAATACCACGTTTTTAGGATAAAACATGGAAAGAAGTATCCAAGCTCAAGAAAGATGCAAGAAAAAAAGTCAGGACACACCTTCCAAACAAGTTTAAAATTCAACAAGATTTTAACCTTTGACAAACTACTATCGGGCAAAAGAAGCGTTTCCTCAGAAATACCTCATGTTCAAAACGGTTATTTGCCCTCACACTGAAACATGATTTCTAACTGGATCCTTAACCGCCCAGATACATCAGAATTTTCTCAAGTTATCTAACAAAGATGCTGTATACACATTTTCTGAAAGTTGAAAGTTTGATTCATGGTTACATTAAAACGACTCTGCAGAAGATGCCTTTGAAAAATTCAATTTCACCTAAATTTCCAGTAATGATCTTCATTTTTTAAAAGCTATGAAATAAATTCGTTGTCATATCCACTAATCAATGTAGTTTTGAATTTCCCGTCTTAAATGGGCAATATAAACAGTTTTAGAATGTTATGTATACTTCCCCCTTTATAAAAAGTCATTAAAAAACACTGTTTCAAAATCCAGTTTTGACAGTTTACAATTTCTGAAAGCAAAGACATTTTCGAAGCCATGCTCTTAATTTTGCTTTATCTTATTGGATCAAACTCATCATGAATAGAAGAAATTTACACTAAACACTACAGAAGTTTATTTTAATCAGCAAGAACAGCAAATACAGACCAATTCTCTATTAATAACATCTTAATTTCAAGTGAAGCCTATCTTAAAATACTACTTTTGATACCCCTTTCCCATTAAATCCTTAACCAATCTTCATTATCTGCTGACAAATGGTTAGATTAATTTTCTTTTGAACTTTCCAAGAGTATAACTCTCAAGTAAACATTTATAAAAAGACAGGCATATTTATAGATCCTAATACTGTACCTGTAATTGTTCCATGCTGCAACTAAAACTAATCTCTGGATAGGATGGGGAATCAGTGTTCTAGGGCAGGAAAAAAAACACACAACAAAAAACGCTGTTTATTTAAATCAATGAAATTATAAATTTCATTATTGGATAAGACTTATCTATAAATACCTGTACACTTAAGGTCACCAAATATGCAGGTCTGTACATCTTATGAAGTTGATTGGTCTAAAATAACACAACAAACACGTAACAGCCTTAAACTCTAGGTTTTAAGACGTTCCCTAAATCCCCCCCAGAGAAGTTTCTTAAACTTTACCTTTATCTGATATTCCAAGCGCCAAGAAACATCCATTATATGAGGGAGAGATCTGCCTATACTGAAAGATGCAATGATAACTTTGTACATAGTCTCCTCAGAACTTTTCAGTTATTTATATTTACTAAGAATGCCTCTACTTTCCACCCCCAACTCCATTTTAATCCATTCTGAATTTAAACCATTGTTAAACTTTATTTTTAAATTCTGAACGGTAAAAGAGCATTTGAAAATCATCTCAATAAACTATCTTTAAAAACATTAGCTTAACTTCAATTGTTTGACATGCCCTTTGGCTCCTTTTCTTTGGGTCAAGATCTCGAAGATCTTGTTTCACACCAACACTCTCCATTCATACCTGCAAGTGAAAAGTGCCTCAGCTTGACACCTTATACAGTACCTACCTTCCCAGTAGGATTTCTAGGGAATTCTTATTGTTCTGGAGAGGAAAAAGAAAGAAAGAAAGAAAGAAAAAAAAAAAAACAGATCTTTACAACAGAGTAAAAGAAAAATTGTACTGTTAATTTAAAATTTTAAAGTAAGTAACCTGATATTCCGTGCAAAACACTTCTATTCGCTCTCTGTCAAATTTACAGTCTTCTAGATAAGTGCTAGAAGAAAGAAAGAAAAAAAAAAGCCAAAGTTCTGTCTCCATTTTTAAAACTGAAATTGAAATCATTAAGGTAGTATTTGAAAATAAATGGATATTTAAATAAATCCTGTACCTTAGAGTTGACTTGTCAGCTCGGTGCTTTCCTGCCTCTAGTATGTAAGTTGCAGCTGCTGCATGACAATGTTTTAAAACCACTGGGTCGATATGTTTCAAGTCTGGATGATCTAAAATAAATTAACTTCCAGTGATGCCTATGATAATAAATTCTTTATAGTCATGTTCCTAAAAAGGATATTTTAATCTGGGTTTAAAAACCCTTTAACAAGATAAAAAAAAAATTCAACTATAAGGACAGTCAATTATAAGGAAATGAGATGAGCAACAAGGTCAAGCGAAAAACAATAAAAACACAAGAACTCTACTATTACTAGTTTCAATTAACTTATTTTGCCTTAATATTTTTACTACTAAAAAATACTATAGCCCCCAAAGAAAATATAACAATGCAATGGTCATTCTGACACTGGAGTAAATTCAAAGGAAAAACAAGATAAATATTTTACATGGTGTCAATTTTAGAATAAACTTCCATCCTAAAAATGATGAGTTTAGGGTAACTGGCTCCATGAACAATACATCAGGGGGTAGAAGGTAGGGCATGAGTTCAGAATATAAGATACAAATTTCAAAATTATATTAGTACTTTCAGGGTTTGACAGTCATCTTTTTTTTTTTTTTTTTGAGATTAGCCCAGGTGGTGGTTACTATTTTCGTTTAAAGAACTTCCACTTTCATACTTTTTGTACAAGTGTTTAGTTTATGAAACTACAGAAAAAGAAAATTTGAATTGTTGGGATATTTATATTTAAGAAAATCATCTAAAAGCGATCTCTCTTAAAATATGTCTTCAATCCATACTGACACTGCACCTCCGCAGTCACTGACCGGATCGCTTAAAAGACACTGGCATCCTGGTAACTGGGGCGGAACAAAGTATTGTGCATCATAGTTTAAGGTTCTAGGCGTAGAACCTGTGTAAAACATGCTGAACTAGAGCGCTGGAGTGATCACAGCAACTTGAGGTATGCTCTAAGTTGGCAAATGTCAACACTATCTGACCTAGTAATTACTTCGGAAACAGACCCTTTTAAACCTTTGCTAGCCTAGCCCTGGAAGCTTGAATTGCAGGGAGCTCCCCAGATGAAGTCCAACTGTCAAAACAGCCGCAGCCTCAGACAAGGCTAAACACCTTAGATGTTTAGGCCACAAACAAGACTTGAACACCGGCTTTACAAAAGAACAAAGAGACTGGGAGGGAAACCGGGCCAGGAATGTGGAGTTGGCTCTCTGCAGGTGCCAAGTGGGGCCAAAACAATGCTCAGAGTCTGCTCTGAGTCCTGGCAAAGCCACATCCCCAACACTCCGTCCGGAGCGAAGGGCAAAGCCCGGAGACTTCCTCTTCCCGGGGCTTTCCCCTTCTCGCTCCGCCGGCTCCTCTTCGAGCGCCCCTCCACCCCGGCGGATCCAGCTCCGAGCCGAGCCGAGCGGCTTACCTAACACGGCCTCGTCCGCCTGGGCGTCCAGCAGACTCTGGAATGCCGCCCGGAGGAGAAGCGTGAAGGCGTTGGAGTCGAAGGAGCCGGGATCCGCCAGCATCTGGAAGCCTTTCTGCACAGACTCTGAGAGCTCCATTGTGAGCGCGCCGTGACCTTCGACACGCACACCACGTGACACGCGCCGCGCGTTCAGCTGATGCGGCCGCGCGCGCACGCGGCTCGGGGCGGCTGGCGGCGGCGCGGGCTGCGGGACCTCCCCGCCCGCCTCCGCGCCCGCGCGCGGGTCCCGCGCCCCC
>NW_026658166.1:0-4292 GCF_009828535.3 Hylobates moloch | reverse complement strand
CCCTGGGAAACTGAGTCTACTCCAGTGAGAGGTCAGATTCCTATGAAGGACATTAACTGTTATTCAAGTTTGTACGTTTCCTCACACATTAGATGGAGGTTAGTGTATTTCAATTATTTACACAATTGTTTGCTCTAAGCTGCTTTCTTTTATTTCTCTGTAATTTCTTTCGTCTGCCTTATGTGGAATTAACATTTAAATAGAGTAACAGAGAACTCCCAGCACCCCTTCTCACTTAGGGGGTGCTCCTCTTCATCAGAGACCAGAAACAGCCAATCATGGGAGAGACTCCTGCGCTTGCGGGCTCCACCCGGGGGGGGGGGGGGGGTGCCAGTGGGTGTGTGGGTGTCTGAAGTTCAGTGCGCCCTCCCAGGCTGAATCCAGCTTTCTCTGATGGGCCTACAGATTGTTTTGTTGGATGAACTCAGTGTCTGCGACACTGCTTGTGTATAAAGGCCACGCAGAAGCCAGCCTGGCAAACAGTCTGCCCAACAAGACAAGTGATTTTCATGTCATTTCACCTGGGTGCCTCCAGCAACCTGGTCACATAACATGGGCAGAGACACACGGCCACAGACAGAAAAGGCACTGAGCTTCTTCAGTCAACAAAATGGGATTTCTAGTCTAAAGCAATTTTTGAATTATGATCCAAATGCAAGGTGCATGTTTACCGGGCCCAGAGTCAACCTTTTAACATAGGTCCATTTAGAAGACCGCTGCTCCCGGGGAGGTAAGACCCCTGGGAACAATGCCGGCATCGACCAATTACCTAACGGCCATCAACTGAAGCAGACTTCCAGCTCGGCTTTCAGTTTTATTTATTTGCTCCTTTCAGATTCAACACATCTGTCTCAGGGTCCACAAAACCTTGGCAACCCAAGACTGGAAAAACTACAAAGACCTGGGCAGCTTGCGACACTCACCTGTTTTCTAGGATTTGGCCGAGGCTGCTGCCTTTACTTGCTTTAGGAGGTTATGAAGTTCGCAAAGAATTAGGACTGAATCTACCCTAGTGTGACACGGTGCCATAAATATTTGGAGTTCCTGGCATGCAACTTCCCAAATCCTTGGAATCTCCAAAGCAATGTCTTTTTGTATGCTAATGACTGACACTGGCAGCCCCCAGGCAGCTTCCGGATGGGGCAGTGGGAGCCTAGGGACTTTCAGCCCCATCCTCCAACCTCAGGAGGGAGGTGACTGAAGGTTAAAGTGATGATCAATGGCTTAATCTACCATGCCTGCATAATGAAGCCTCCATTAAAAACCTGTAAGGATTAGGTCACAGAGCTTGTGAAGAGCTGAACAGGTACAAGGTGGGTGGTCTGCAGAGGGCACGGAAGCACGGTGCCCCTTCTGCCACATCTAGCCTTACAGGTCTCTTTATCCATAGCCTTTGTAATATCCTTTATAATAAACTGGTGTTTCCCTGAGTTCTGTGAGCCATTCCAATAAATTAATCGACCCCAAAGATTAATTGGGAACCCCAACTAGAGGCTGGTCAGAAGCTACCAGGGCCTGAACTTGCCACTGGTGTCTGGGGTGGAGGGACAGTCTTGGGGAATGAGCCCTCAAGCTGAGGGAATCTACCTCCAGGTGGATAGTGTCAGAGATGAACTGGAGGACAGCCAGCCGGTGTGCGCCGCAGAACTGATTGCTTGCTTGATAGTAGGGGGAGACCTCCCTTTACGTCTAGTCACAGAAGTCTTGTGTTGGGAGGCGGGGCGTGGTGGCTCACGCCTGTAATCCCAGCACTTTGGGAGGCGGGCGAATCATGAGGTCAGGAGTTCAAGACAGCCTGGCCAACATGGTGAAACCCCGTCTCTACTGAAAATACAAAAATTACCCGAGCACAGTGGCAGGTGCCTCTCATCTCAGCTACTCAGGAGGCTGAGGCAGGAGACTTGTTTGAACCCAGGAGGTGGAGGCTGCAGTGAGCTGAGATCGTGCCACTGCACTCCAGCCTGGGAGACAGAGTAAGACTCCATCTGGGGTGGTTGGGGGGCGGGGGGGTGGGGCAGAAGAAGTCTGGTGTTGGTTGTTGATTGTGGCGTGAGAGCAGAGGAAAAAGAATTTGAATTTTTTCTGAACACCTAGGCAATGACAATGCTCATCTGCCCTAAGAATGTTCTATAAAATGCACATCTTTTACTCAAGGCAATTCTGCCCCTCAACAATGTAAGTATTTGGCTCATCTTCTACAAGCCCGACACCTGCAGCTTTGGGGTCACCGAAGGCAATATGGTTTTGGACATTTCCTGGGCAGCTGCTTTCACACAGACCTCCTCCTAGCAACCCTGAGCAGGGGCAAGGCCTGCAAAATGCTCAGGAAAAAAGGTTCTTTCTGCAACAAGGTCTCCTGCCTGCCTGCGGCAGCACATATGGTCCCTAGGACTGCTCAACAGAGAGACAGAGACCAGAAACCTGGGGCCAGCGAGACTGGGCAGGAGGCCAACCCAGGACAAGGGGCAGACGGCCGCCCTAGGCCTATGGGAAGGCAATTGGGCTGCGTGGACCCAGCCCTGACCATGGACCAAACTCAGTAGATGCTAACAAAACTTACACGTGGGGCACTTTGGGAGGCCGAGGTGAGTGGACCACCTGAGGTCAGGAGTTTGAGACCAGCCTGGCCAACAGGGTGAAACCCCGTCTCCACTAAAAACAAAAAAAATTAGCCAGTTGTGGTGTTGGGCATCTACAATCCCAGCTACTCGGGAGGCTGAGGCAGAAGAATTGCTTGAAACCGGGAGGCGGAGATTGCGTTGAGCTGAGATCGCGACATTGCACTCCAACCTGGGCAACAAGAGCTAAACTTCAGCTCAAAAAAATTAAAGCGAAACTTAAATGTAGGGTGCGTACTTTCCGTGAGGCATAAAGGGGCATCATTTGCTGAACCCTCAGCCTCCCAGGTGCTCTGATTCTAGAACAGCACCGACAGCCCAAAGGATGGGCATCATGGGCTCGGTTGGTTTTTAAGTGGATAGAGAAAGGAAGATGTAGCTTTTAGAGTCCTGCTTATACACATATATAAAATAATAACGTATTTATGTGTATAAACAGGAACTTAAAAGCTGCAATGGACTGCTGTTTACTCACATTAAGACTTACAAACGTGCAACCCAACACAGGGCTCGCGCCTGTCACCCCAGCACTTTGGGAGGAGGCTGACGCAGGCAGATCACTTGAGGCCAGGAGTTTGAGACCAGCCTGGCCAACATGGTAAAACCCAGGCTCTACAAAAAGTACACAAATTATTCGGGTGTGGTGGTACACACTTGGAATCCCAGCTACTCGAGAGGCTGATCAGCACACAAAAATCACTTGAACCTGAGAGGCGGAGGTTGCAGTAAGCTGAGATTGCGCCACTGCACTCCAGCCTGGCCATAGAGGGAGACTCTGCCTCAAAAAAAAAAAAAAAAAACTAGCAAATGTGCCATTTCCATTGACAAACCAGCTTCAAGCAGCACAGCTGGAGGCAGAGGTGGGCCAGGGAGAGCCAGTGTCCCTCACACACTCCCTGTCTCTACCTTCTTGGGTCAATCTCAGCATGGAGTAAGGATCTTTTACTCTGATGGCAAAACTCAGCGCTCCAACCGTCTGGAGCTGTACAGCTGACAACTGCAGTCTCGGATGTCTAAACACAATCTTGCTTTTGGAAACTCACTCAAAATAGGATACAGAAGAGGCGGAAGTTCACCTGGCCTTTCTTTTTAGTTTCGTCCTAACATACTGTGTTTGGAGGGCAAATGTCTGGAGTCTGGCACAGCAGACTAGATGTCAAAGGAAAACAGTTTCTGTGTTCCAGTTTCTCAATACTTTGGCCATTGTCTAGTCTAGCCTGATCCAAGACCCCGGGCAAGACCTTTTGACAGCTTTTGATGGGCTCTCCTCCACTGCCTAACATGTTAACCCTTTCATCCAGAGGGCACTTTTACAAAGCATATTGCCATGTGCAATTTGCAGGGACATCAGGGGTTACAGCATTTGGAGATCCAGTTCCATCCATGACTTTGGACAAGGCCCTCAAATTCTGTGCCCCAGTTTCCCTATCTATAAAGCGGACGTAGAAAATGTGTTATTAGACACTGCCTGTGTTTCTCTGGAGGAAAGCACTCTACTGTTAACCCTTAAACACCCTTAGGAGATGGTCACTTATGGAAGGAAAAAAACCTCTCCGGGTGTCAGGCTCTAAACCCCAGGTGGAAGTTCTTGCTCTCTGGGGATTATCTGAGACTCTGGTGAAAACTTAGACCCTCTTCTGAAAAACGTATCCCACACCACACCAAACTTGCAGA
>NW_026658165.1:0-4292 GCF_009828535.3 Hylobates moloch | reverse complement strand
AAGCAATATTTGCATATTTGTGTGTAATATATTTAAGCAAGTAGTGGAAGATATTTATACAAATAACATTACCTACCCAAAATTCAAATTGAGTCAAGTGTCTTATAATTTTTAATTTTTGTGGGTACATAGGTGTGTATATAACATAAATGAGATGTTTTGATACAGACATGCAAAGTGAAATAATCACATCACAAAGAATGGGACATCCATCCCCTCAAGCATTTATTTTTCAAGTTGTGAACAATCTAATTACACTCTTTAAGTTATTTTAAAATGTACAATTATATTACTATTGACCATTGTCACCCTACTGTGCTATCAAATGGCGACTCTCATTCATTCTAATTATTTTTGTACCCATGAACAATGCCCACCTCATTCTAGCTCCCCACTATCCTTCCCAGCCTCTAGTAATCATCATTCTGTCTATGTTCATGAGTTCAAGTGGGTTGATTTTGAGATCCCACAAATAAGTGAGAACATGTGATGTTTGTCTTTCTTTGCCTGGCTATTTCACTTAACACAGTGATTTCCAGTTCCATCCATGGTCTTGCAGATGACTGGTTCTCCTTCTTTAGGGCTGAATAGTACTCCATTGTGTATATGTACCACATTTTTTAATCCATTCTTGATGGACACTCAGGTTGCTTCCGAATCTTAGCTATTGTAGATAGTGCTGCGACAAACACAGGAGTACAGATTCTCAACATACTGATATCCTTTCTCTTGGGTATATACCCAACAGTAGGATTGTTGGATAATGTGGTAGCTCAAGTTTTAGTTTCTTGAGGAACCTCCAAACTGTTCTTTATAGTGGTTGCACTAATTTACATTCCTGTCAACAGTAAATGAGGGTTCCCTTTTCTCCAAATTCTCGCTAGCATTTGTTATTTCCTGTATTTTTAATATAAGCCATTTTAACTCCAGTGAGATGATACCACACTGCACTTTCAATTTCCATTTCTCTATCAATGATGTTGAGCACCTTTTCATATGCCTGTTTGCCATGTGTATGTCTTCTTTTGAGAAATGTATCTTCAAATCTTTTTGGCCATTTTTGACCAGGTTATTAGATTTTTTTCTTGTAGAATTGTTTCAGCTTCTTATATATTGCAGTTATTAATCCTTTTTCAGATGGATAGTTTGCAATAATTTTTTTTTCCATTCTGTAGGTTATCTCTTTACTTTCTTGGTGTGTTATATTTTCTTTTTCTTTTTTTTTTTTTTTTGAGATAGAGTCTTGCTCTGTCGCCCAGGCCAGAGTGCAGTGGCGCAATCTCTGCTCACTGCATGCTCCGCCTCCTGGGTTCACACCATTCTCCTGCCTCAGCCCCCCGAGTAGCTGGGACTACAGGTGCCCGCCACCACGCCCAGCTAATTTTTTGTATTTTTTTTAGTAGAGACTGGGTTTCACTGTGTGACCTCGTGATCCACCCGCCTCGGCCTCCCAAAGTGCTGGGATTACAGGCATGAGCCACCGCGCCCGACCTTATTTTTCATTTATTTTTATTTTATTTTTTCATAAGTTATCGGGGTACAGATGGTATTTGATTACATGAGTAAGTTCCTCAGCGGTGATTTGTGAGATTATGGTGCACCCATTACCCAAGCCATATACACTGCACCATATTCATAGTCTTTTATTGCTCGTCTCCCTCCCACTCTTCCTCCCAAGTCCCCAAAGTGCATTGCATCATTCTTATGCCTTTGTGTCCTCATAGCTTAGCTCCTACATATCAGTGAGAACATACGATGTTGAGTTTTCCATTCCTGGGTTACATCACTTAGAACAATAGTCTCCAATCTCATCCAGGTCACAGCAAATACTGTTAATTCATTCCTTTCTATGGCTACACAGTATTCTATTATATGTGTGTATATATATATATAATCTCA
This sequence comes from Hylobates moloch, assembly GCF_009828535.3. Taxonomy (NCBI): domain Eukaryota; kingdom Metazoa; phylum Chordata; class Mammalia; order Primates; family Hylobatidae; genus Hylobates; species Hylobates moloch. The sequence continues at coordinate 2,393 of NW_026658165.1, read as the reverse complement.
CAGTTTCTTTATCCACTTGTTGACTGATGGGCACGTGGGTTGGTTCCACGATTTTGCAATTGTGAATTGTGCTGCTATAAACATGCGTTTGCAAGTATCTTTTTTGAATAATGATTTATTTTCCTCTGGGTAGATACCTAGTAGTGGGATTGCTGGATCAAATGGTAGTTCTACTTTTAGTTATTTAAGGAATCTCCACATTATTTTCCATAGTGGCATGCTAGGTTACATTCCCACCAGCAGTGTAGAAGTGTTCCCCATGCACTGCATCCACGGCAACATCCACTGTTTTTTTATTTTTGGGTTGCAGAAGGTAAGGTGGTATTGCATTGTGGTTTATGATGTGCATTTCCCTGATCATTAGTGATGTTGAGTGTTTTTATTTATGTTTGTTGGCCATTTGCATATCTTCTTTTGAGAACTGTCCATTCATGTCCTTAGCCCATTTTTTGATGGGGTTGTTTCTTTCATACTGATTTGTTTGAGTTTGTTGTGGATTCTGGATATTAGTCCTCTGTCAGATGTATAGATTATGAAGATTTTCTCCCACTCTGTGGGTTGTCATTTACTCTGCTGACTGTTCCCTTTGCCATGCAAAAGCTCTTTAGTTTAATTAAATCCTAGCTATTTATCTTTGTTTTTATTGCATTTGCATTTGGGTTCTTGGTCATGAAATCCTTGCCTATGCCAATGCCTAGAAGGGTTTATCCAGTGTTGTCTTCTAGAATGTTTATAGTTCAGGAATTAGGTTTAAGTTCTTAATCCATCTTGAGTAGATTTTTGCATAAGGTGAGAGATGAGAATCCAGTTTTATTCCCCTACATGTGGCTCGACAATTGTCCCAACATCATGTGTTGAAAAGGGTGTCTTTTCCCCACTTTATGTTTTTGTTTACTTTGTTGAAGATCAGTTGGCTGTATTTGGGTTAATTTCTGGTTTCTTTCTTCTGTTCCATTGATCTATATGCCTATTTTTAAGCCAGTACCATGCTGTTTTGGTAACTATGGCCTTATTGTACAGTTTGAAATCAAGTAGTGTGATGCCTCCAGGTTTGTTCTTTTTGCTTAGTCTTGGTTTGGGTACATGGCTCTCTTTTGGTTCCATATTAATTTTAGAACTGTTTTTGTAATTCTGTGAAGAATGATGGTGGTGTTCAGATGGGGATTGCACTGAATTTGTAGATTGCCTTTAACAGAATGGTAATTTTCACAATATTGGTTCTACCCATCCATGAACATGGGGATGCCTTTCCATTTGTTTGTGTCATCTATGATTTCTTTTCTTGTTTTTTTTTTTTTTTTTTTTTTTTTTTTTTTTTTTTTTTTTTTTTTTTCTTTCAGAGGGAGTTTCGCTCTTGTTGCTGAGGTGGGAGTGCAATGATGTGATCTCGGCTCACTACAACTTCTGCCTCCCGGGTTCAAGCGATTCTCCTGCCTCAGCTTCCCGAGTAGTTGGGATTATAGGCACGTGCCACTATGCTTGGCTCCATCTATGATTTCTTTCAGCAGTGTTTTGTAATTTTCATTGTAGAGGTCTTTTGCTTCCTTTGCTAGGTATATTCCTAAGTTTTGTTTTTTTTCTTTTTTTGTTTTTTGCAGCTATTGTAAAAGTGGTTGAGTTCTTGATGTGATTCTCTGCTTGGTGGCTGTTGATGTATAGAAGAGCTACTGATTTGTGTACATTAATCTTGTATCTGGAAACTTTGCTGAATTCTTTTATCACTTCTAGGAGCTTTCTAGAGGAGTCTGTAGGGTTTTCAAGGTGAAAGATCATATTGTCAGCAACCAGTGACAGTTTGACTTCCTCTTTACCGATTTGGATTTCCTCTATTTCCTTCTTTTGTCTGATTGCTCTGGCCAGGACTTCCAGTAGTATGTTGAAGAGGAGTGGTGAGAGTGGGCTCCTCATCTTGTTCCAGTTCTCAAAGGGAATGTTTTCACCTTTTCCCCATTCAGTATTATGTTGGCTGTGGGTTTGTCATAGATGGCTTTTATTACATTAAGGTATGTCCCTTGTATGCCTATTTTGCTGACAGCTTTAATCATAAAAGAATGCTAGAATTTGTTGAATGCTTTTTCTGCATCTGTTGGTATGATCATGTGAGATTTTTTTAAATTCTGTTTGTTTGGTTTATCACATTTATTGACTTGCATATGTTAAACCATTCCTGTATCACTGGTTGGAAACTCACTTGATCATGGTGGATTATCTTTTTGATATGTTGTTGGATTCAGTTAGATAGTATTTTGTTAAGGATTTTGGCATCTGCGTTCATCAAGGATATTGGTCTGTAGTTGTCTTTTTTGGTTATGTCCTTTCATGGTTTTGGTATTAGGGTGATGCTGTCTTCATAGAATGAATCAGGGAGGGTTTCTTCTTTCTCTGTGTTGTGG
>NW_026658164.1:0-4293 GCF_009828535.3 Hylobates moloch | reverse complement strand
GCTTTCCTTATTCACCTAACCCGATTTTCTAGAGACCTTGCTACTGCATTATGAGATGGTAAAACAAACTAACAAAACATAGAAATCAAAATAGTGTTCTATTTTTTTCTTCCTTTTTAAAGAACCAATAACCTTTATTATTAATTAGGTGCATTACTAATTAGCATTACTTCATTATTAATTAGTTACATGCAATTTTAACAAAATTTAAACTTCTTTGCATGAAACACACACAAGAAGCTGGCAAAGGAAAGGAAAGTAGAAGGAAACTAACATTTTTTGAAGCCAAACATGGTGATGAAACACTTTCCATTACTGTATTCAGCGCTAACAGTAACCCATGAGGTATAAGTATTCGGATTCTCATTATGTAGACTGGGAAATAGAAACACATTTTATTGGTTTTATTTTGTTTTTTGAGACAGTCTCACTCTATCGTGCAGGCTGGAGTGCAGTGGTGCAATCTCAGCTTGGTGCAATCTCTGCCTCCTGGGTACAAGAGATTCTGGTGCCTCAGCTTCCCGAGTGGCTGGGATTACAAGTGTGCACCATTACGCCTGGCTAATTTTTGTATTTTTAGTAGAGATGGGGTTTCACCATGTTGGTCAGGCTGGTCTTGAACTCCTGAGCTCAAGTGACCCACCTGTCTGGGCCTCCCAAAGTGCTGTAATTACAAACATCAGCCACCGTGCCCAGCTTTCCTCTATTTATTTTATGTAGAAATAGAGATGGGGTTTTATCATGTTACCCTGGATTCAAGCTATCCGCCCGCTTAAGACTCTCAAAGCAGGGATTGCAGGCGTGCATCACCATGCCCAGCCTTATTCAGTATTTATTAAGTGAGCAGTATAGCATTAAGAACTCACATGCTCATTGTCCTATATACTCTTACAACAACCCTATGAAATATACATTTTGCCTTAATTTATAAAGTAATACACTGAGGCTTAGAGAGGCCAAGTAACTTGCTTAAGAACATAGTTCATCTGGGATTAGGATCCCTGGACTGAATTGTCCATATCTCTGAGCTAAGGCAATGAGGAAAATGTGAAGGGTCCAGAGGATGGAGAGGAGTGAGATTCAGAGGTGGACTTGTTGAGGAATAAGTCATGCTGAAGTTATTGTTGTCATCTTTTAGACTTGTGAAATCTGGACAGATGTTAGCATCTTCTAGGTTCATTTCACAAAAAATACAAAAATGTTAACATGATTTAAATACTTAAACTCTTTGAGTTTGTCAATTCTACTGCTGCTATATTTTAATATTAAGGTGTTATTTCAACTGTGTTGTTTAACTCTTTTTTTTTTTTTTGAGACGGATTCTTGCTCTATCGCCCAGACTGGAGTGCAGTGGCGCGATCTTGGCTCAATGCAAGCTCTGCCTCCCGGGTTCACACCACTCTCCTGCCTCAGCCTCCAGAGTAGCTGGGACTACAGGCATCTGCCATCACACTCAGCTAATTTTGTTTTTTGTTTTGTTTTTATTTTTTGTAGAGATGGGGTTTCACCATGTTAGCCAGGATGGTCTTGATCTCCTGACCTTGTGATCTGCCCACCTCGGCTTCCCAAAGTGCTGTGATTACAGGCATAAGCCACTGTGCCCAGCCTGTCTTTAACTCTCTCTCCATTTTAAAATTTTTACTTAAAATATTTTTAGTGAGACCCTGTCTCAAAAAAAAGAAAAAGTTGGTCGGGTGTGGTGGCTCATACCCAATTACAGGTGTAATCCCGGCACTTTGAGAGGCTGAGACAGGAGGATCTCTTGAGCCCTGGTGTTTGAGACAAGCCTGGGTAACAAAGTGAGACCCCCATCTTTACAAAAAATACAAAAATTAGCTGGGTATGGTGGTGAGTGCTGTAGTCCCAGATACTAGGGATGCTGAGGTGAGAGGATTGCTTGAGATGGGGAGATGGAGGCTGCATTGAGCTATGATTGCATCACTGCACACCAACCTGGGTAAAATACCCTGTCTCAGAAAAAAATAGTTTTTAACCTCCCTGGACCTTATTTCCCTCTGAATCCTGGTCTGCTAATTCTTCACTATCATAGTAATGGTTCACTCCCCCATTCCTTCAAGCAGATGACTTCGTATTTTGTCCGGCTTTTCTAGTTATCTTCAGCAGGATATTTCTCCCAAATTATCAATTTCATTATCACTAGAAGAGCAAGTTTCTTATTCTCTTTAACTTAATAAGTGTAAGGTTATATTAAGATGCAATTACCATGGAGATAGCCTATCCTGATGCTAGCAGCAAACTTGTTTAATACTTAGATCTATCTATCTATCTATCTATCTATCTATCTATCTATCTATCTATCTATTATCTATCTATCTATCTATCTATCTATCTATCTATCTATCTATCTATCTATCATCTATCTATCTATCTATCTCTACTTCAAAAAGAAATTTATAAAAAGAGATGGGGTTTCACCATGTTGCCCCAGGCTGGTCTTGAACTCCTGGACTCAAGAGATCCACCTGCCTCTTCCTCCCAAAGTGCTGGGCTAACAAGAATGAGCCACCTAGCCCAGCCTTAGTACTATATTTATCTGGGAGAGGTTCCAGTGCCCCAAAATACTGCGTTCTGTTAATATCTCCAAAATTTTTTTTGGAGATAGAGTCTTCCTCTGTCACCCAGGCTGGAGTACAGTATAGTGACATCTCAGCTCACTACAACCTCTGCCTCCTGGGTTCAAGCAATTCTCATGTCTCTACCTCCCAAGTAGGTGCGACTACATGCATGCACCACCATGCTAATATTTGTATTTTTAGTAGAAATGGGGATTCACTGTGTTGGCCAAACTGGTCTCGGACTCCTGACCTCAAGCCTTCTGCCTGCCTTGGCCTTCCAAAGTGCTGAGATTACAGGTGTGAGCCACCATGCCCAGCCTTCCAGTTTTTATATTAAATGAGTTTTAACTGCTCATTACATAGTTCATGTGTACATTGCTTTCTTTAGTGACAGCCATGGTTCTACATTGCTGCAGTTGCACAGACTGAGAGTCAAGTGCCATAACACATGCTTTTCTTTTTTGTGCACGACAGGGTCCTGCTCTGTTGGCCAGCTAGGAGTGCAGTGGTGTGATCATGACTCACTGCTATCTTGACCTCCCAAACTTAAGTGATTCTCCCACCTCAGCCTCCTGAGTATCTGGGACCAGAGGCAGGTAAAGCCATGCCCAACTATTTTTTTTTAAGAGAGATGGGTCTCACTGTGTTGCCCAGGCTGGTCTCAAACTCCTGGGCTTAAGAAATTCTCCTCCCTTGGCTTCCCAAAGTGTTGGGATTACAGGCATGAGTCATCATGCCCAGCTACTACATGCTTTTTATATCCAATATTGCATATAACTCTAATGTCAGCATTTTCCCTCATTGAGTCTACTGGAGTTTGACTTGCTCATGGTCCTATCATTGGGACTTGGATCTCCCCAACGATATCCTCATCTTGTATAAGATAATATTGCAAGTTGGACGGCCCAGGAGGAAATAACACTTGATTTTCAAAACATATAGGCCAGGCACAGTGGTACACAGCTGTAATCCCAGCACTTTGAGAGGCCAAGGTGGGATAACTCTTGAGGCCAGGAGTTTGAGACCAGCCTGGGCAACATATCAGGACCCTGTCTCTACAAAACAAACAAACACTGGAGGCTGAGGTGGAAGGATCACTTGAGCCCAGGAATTAACTGCATGTCTGCCTTGAGCCATGACCACGCTAGTGTACACCACCCTGGGTGACAGAGCAAGGCCCTGTCTCTTAATAAATATTTTTAAAAATCTGAAGCTGTTTCATCACACACATGGTAAGTGACAGAAAATTGTCAGGTGTGGTGATCCTTCATCCTCTCAAAACCCACTAACACTTCATTTGTTATGATGATTAGCAAAAGTAGCCCTGAAAATATGGATATGTTTATAAAGTTAGAAATGTAATCACAGAATTAGTGAATGCAGTTTGACATTCTCATTTTAGATATTTTATTTTTGTGGTTACATAACAGGTGTACATATTTATGGGTATTATATATATTTATGTTTTCTTTTTTTTTCAGGTGGAATTTCGCTCTTGTCGCCTGGGCTGCAGTGCAATGGCACGATCTCAGCTCACTGCAACCTCTGCCTCCCGGGTTCAAGAGATTCTCCTGCCTCAGCCTCCTGAGTAGCTGGGATTACAGGCGTGAGCCACCATGCCTGGCTGAAAATCCATTTTAAAAACCTAAGTTTTTACTTCTATTTGCTTCAGTGTTTTTCATCTGTTAAATGGAGTTAATAACAATAACACCTGTTA
>NW_026658163.1:0-4294 GCF_009828535.3 Hylobates moloch | reverse complement strand
ATATATCATTTTTTGTTTGTCTTCCAATTTAGATAAGGCAATATAAATATTATTAAATATATTTCTTTTCTTTTTTTTTTTTTGAGACGGAGTCTCGCTCTGTCACCCAGGCTGGAGTGCCGTGGCGTGATCTCGGCTCACTGCAAGCTCTGCCTACCGGATTCACGCCAGTCTCCTGCCTCAGCCTCCTGAGTAGCTGGGACTACAGGTGCCCACCATCACACCCGGCTAATTTTTTTGTATTTTTAGTAGAGATGGGGTTTCATCGTGTTAACCAGGATGGTCTTGATCTCCTGACCTCATGATCTGCCCGCCTCGGCCTCCCAAAGTGCTGGGATTACAGGCGTGAGCCACCGCGCCCGGCCCTACTTTTCAAATTAGAATGTCTTAGTAGAATAGAGTTAAAGTGCACAGGTAGAGGAACATTTTATTTGCTGCCTTAAAGATTTTCAGCACAAGTACAAATCCGTGAACTGACAATGATTTTAAGTTCTTTTCACTTCAATAAAATGCTATTTCAATTGAGACTTTCTGTGATCTCCAGAGAAAACAATTACTCAGTTCTATCCAATGCAGTGAAAGTGGAATCAGTCAGATAATATTCAGTTTATTTACATTTATTTTCTTTTTTTTTTTCAAAACAGTCTCGCTCTGTGGCCAGGCTGGAGTTCAGTGGCACAATCTCGGCTCACTGCAACCTCCGCCTCCCAGGTTTAAGTGATTCTCCTGCCTCAGTCTCCTGAGTAGCTGGGACTACAGGCACCCACCACCACGCCCAGCTAATTTTTGTATTTTTATTAAAGACGGGGTTTCACCATGTTGGCCAAGATGGTCTCAATCTCTTGACCTCGTGATCCACCCGCTTCGGCCTCCCAAAGTGCTGGGATTACAGGCATGAGCCACTGCACCTGGCCTATTTATATTTATTTTCAACTAACGATTGCATCAAGCTGAATTTCCAAAATAAAAAGTGAATGCTGGCATTTTGTTTTCCTTTTTTAACTTGAGAAAATCACCAGCGTGGGGCAAAAAAATAAGAATTGTCTGTACTAATTTATAGTGACCTGAACATTTTTCTCTGTCTCTTTTTCCTATTGCCTCCTCCCCAACACCAGCAAGAAATACTTTTTTTTTTTTGGAGATGGAGTCTCATTCTGTCACCCAGGCTGCAGTGCAACCTCTGCCTCTCAGGTTCAAGTGATCCTCCCACCTCAGCTTCCTGAGTAGCTGGGATTACAGGCATGTGCCACCGTGCCTGGCTAATTTTTGTATTTTTAGTAGAAACAGGGTTTAATCATGCTGACCAGGCTGGTCCTGAACTCCTGACCTCAGGTGATCTGCCTGACGCCTCAGCCTCCCAAAGTGCTGGGATTACAGGCATGCGCCACTGCAACCAGCCTAATACTTCTGCTTTTAAAGCATTATCTCCATTTGCTGAAAATAAACTTTGAACATGGACTTTAAAATTGTCCCGTACTGGGATGTATTGGATTCACTGGCCAGGCAGGTTTCTGATTCACAAAAGGTCGTGTTGTTGCCCATTGCCATGGCAGGAGAAACACCTTTGCAGTTTTACTGCAATATAGAAGTTTATTTTAAGACCAGCTCACTTCTTATCTTTTATTTTTACTGCAACCCAACACAATAGTGTCAAACCAAAGTGACTGTTAAACTTCATCTGTCCTGTATTCTATACTGAGCATTTCTAGAAGGCAGCAGTGCAACCCAAAATACTTTGAGACTCACTTCACGAAGACAACACTAGGCAACAACAAAGTTAGTATGACAAGTCTGCCTTTTATGCCTTGATGATGTTACTAAAAAATCTAACAGATTTATTGTATATCATTTCCTCTTCACATACAACTCTGAATTCTGCCTTTGCACTTTAGCATCGTTCACATTATGTTATCATTTTCATTATTTTAGAGTAAACTTTTCTAGAGTCTTCACATGATAGAAATTTGGAATATAATATTTTGAAAAGGATAATTTTATTTCAAAGTGAAGCTTGTGGGGAAATGTAGAAAAGGTTTTAATTTCTTCTTAAATTATATGTGTATTTCCTCTTGAAAGAGTGGCATAGCTGCATCACATTATGACCCTCGTGGGGCTAAGTACCTCCCCGCAAGACACAACATGTACCCATTTAACAAAACATCTGCTGACTCCTAGAATCCATCATGTTTATCCAGCTTCAAATCTACAGGAGAAGGCAGGCTTTTTAATTTGTAGCATTTTATATGCTAATATTTTATTTTCCCCTTATGGATCTCATATTTATTTATTTTTTTATGTGCATTTTGCTTCTTTTCACCTGGGGGCAGCACTGTGAAATATCACAGACCTTTGACTCAGTATTTCTCTAACGAGCCAACCAAGTACAAACAGGATTTTTATATCCATTTGTAAATTTTAGTTGGGGGTAGTAGAGAGAAGGAAAAATAAAAAGACAAATACTACATTTATGTAAGGTTTAATTCACATCACTCGTATAATTCTGTGCTGTTGGCATATGTCTTGATAAATAAGCTTCAAAAAGAAATTATTGCAATGTAAAAAGTTTCTCTGAATTCACATGCTTTTTACTGTTCCCAGGTCTCACAATGGCTTTTAAACGTATTTTTTCAGCTTCTTAGAGCCATGTACTCCACATTGTGATAGGATATGTTTCTATGCCCTGCTCCCTAGAGTGGAGCTGGAGAGAAAGGAAGTTGGGACAGCTTGGCTCCACACTAGACTCAAAGCAGTGCAACCTGAGACTTACTTTCGTTGCCAGAGGAAAAGGAACCTTAAAAAATAGAGGGTGAAAAAACGCTGAGGAGTTTAAGACTGAAAAGAAAGCCCACAAACAAACAAGTGAAATATCTGAGTGCCTACCACACCACACACTGTCCTAGGCATGGGAGATGAAGGCTCAGAACATAGATAATGCTTCCATGGAGCTACGGTGTGGAGAATTTAACCTCCAAAGTATACCCCTTGCCTTGATCATCTCCAAATTATGCCCATTTTCCAGAATAGGCTTTCTCTGGAAACTTGTTCTTCGGATAGTTCTAGGCATATTCTCAGTATGGTGGAGAAAACATTGAAAACCAACGGTTTAAATTTTTATAATTTATTTGTATTTCACATATATATATATTGCAATTGAGCAAAATTAGTAACTTTGGAAGAAAGATAAAAAAACAGCCAGTGTCCACTGGTGGTTACAGAATTCCAATTGATATCATTTATAAAACTTAAACTGGCCGGGCGCAGTGGCTCACGCCTGTAATCCCAGCACTTTGGGAGGCTGAGGCAGGCGGATCATGAGGTCAGGAGGTCGAGACCATCCCGGCTAACACGGTGAAACCCCTCCTCTACTAAAAATACAAAAAAATTAGCTGGGAGTGGTGGCAGGCGCCTGTAGTCCCAGCTACTCGGGAGGCTGAGTCAGAAGAACGGCGTGAACCCGGGAGGCAGAGCTTGCAGTGAGACGAGATAGCACCACAGCACCCCAGCCTGGGTAACAAAGCGAGACTCCGTCTCAAAAAAAAACAAAAAACAAAAACTTAAACTACTTAAAATTACAACTAATTGAAATAATGTTATGTGAGTTAGAAAATGACTGGCAATGTCCTTTAGTATTTGAAAAGTGTAAATGTAAATGGTCAAAGAGCAAGGCTAATTTGGTATTATTATTATTGGAAGCTTTCATTAAACTCAATCCAAATGATGGATAACAGTTTGTAAAAAGCAAATAAATGCAACCAGAAATAGTAAACTAAGCTCAACAATATCCTGTAATCTCTATTCCTACAAATAGAATTCTCAAAATCTTCAGAGAATGCGATAAGAATCTTTTCCTAGGGTGAGCCTTCTATATAGTCCCTGCTTCTTACCTTGTCTTCCTGTTTTTCACTGACCTGTCCCTCAGCTGGCATCAGTTTCTTACTGCCCTCTGCTGGCTAGGTATGAATTCATTCGTTTTAAGCAGTTTTGTTTTTACAACTGAAAGTATAGACAAATATAAATTCATTTGATTCACAAAACATAAACTTTTAAAAAGAGTATTAATGGCATTCAAAATTAACCCCAAGAAATGTACTGTATCATTATTTCATTTCTTTAATTTAAAATGTTTTATTGACACTTGGCCTTCTTTCTCAGTGCCCGCTTGGGTTTCTTCCAAGTAAATTTTCCTTTAAAAAATAAAAATAAATATTTTACTTCAAAAGCAATACATGTTGATTAGAGGAAAAAGGAAACAAGCAAATGGAAAACCTTCCTAGAAACATTAACACCTTGATGT
>NW_026658162.1:0-4294 GCF_009828535.3 Hylobates moloch | reverse complement strand
GTGAGATGCTATTATTATCTTGTTGCACAAGATAATAATAGCATCTCACATTTCCATGGAGCTTTATAATGCACGAAGGTCTTTCACATTCATTGTTTTGTTCAATGTCATAGGGAGAGGGAGCTTCAGTAACCTCAAAGCCCAGTGTGCAGAAAGAGAAACTGGGATTGATTCAATCATTTGGCCACAGTCCTAGGACTCTTGAATGTGTGCGTAACTCAGACAGGGTGAAAATCCCAGAAGATATGTCCCCATCCCAAGGGCACCTACCCAGGTTCAATAACTTGGTTACAACCGACACTCTTTGGATGATGCTGCACTCTTCACAAACACGTATCCAAACCTAACATGAACCCAAACCAGAGCAAACATCAAATCCCCACTCCTACCACATATTCACATCTTGTATTAACACCAAAGCCTGAAGCATCCTGACAACATGTGTCCAGAAAATGTTGAATGTCTTCCACCCTGACTGCCACTAACCTGGCTAAAGCCAGGACCAACTTTCACCTGGACGACTGCAGTGGACTTCTTCCAAACGCAGGCTCCTGCAGTCCTGTCCACCAGTGGCTCCTGTGAGCTTTGCAAAACCGTAAATCCTATCACATCACTGCCATGTTCCAACTCTTATGCCTTGTCATTGCTTTGCAATAAATTCCAACATTTTACTCTCTTTTTCCAAGTGTGAACTCACTTTGCCTACTACTGGAATACCATTCTTCACGTTTCCTTGCTAATTATGAGTCAGCTACACCAGGACTCCTTCTGTTCTCCTCACCCTTTAAACATATTTCCCATTTGAAACTTCACAACTTGTAATTCTTTTCAGGAATGTTTCCCTTTCATCATCTTGTAGCTGCTTCCTTGTCATCATTTCCTTTCATTTCTACCTCTTCAGAGAGGCTTTGTTTAGAAGAAAACATAGCAAATATTTGCCAGCTAGGGTTATGCAAAAGTTTCTTACATAGAACACAAAATGTAAGAACTGCAAGAGAATGTATTGATGGGGCCTTCAAGACACCATGAAGAACTCAGAGAGCAAGCTTCAGATTGAGAGAAAACGTTTACAACTAATATGGCAGAGAATTGACTTGTAACTAGACTATATAAAAATATCTCCCAACTCAATGATAAGTCAGGCAACCTGCAGAGCAGCAGTCCTCAACACTTTTGGCATCAGGGACTGATTTCATGGAAGACAATTTTTTCCAAGTAGGGGAACGGTTTCAGTATGAAACCGTTCCACCTCAGATCATCAGGCATTAGATTCTCATAAGGAGCAGGCAACCTAGATCCCTCACATGTGCAGTTCACAGTAGGGTTCACACTCCTATGAGAATCTAATGCCACCGCTGAACTGATGGGAGGTGGAGCTCAGGTGGTAATGTGAGTGTTAGGGAGTGGCTGTAAATACAGATGAAGCTTCCCTCACTTGCCCACGACTCACCTCCTGCTGGCCCAGTCCCTAACCAAAACTGGTCCATGGCCTGGGGCTTGGGGAACCCTGCTGTAGAGGACAGAATAACAGCCCCCTACATATGTTCTCATCCTACCTTATGCAGTAACACGGACTTGACTGACGTGATAAAGATTGTGAGATGGGGAGAGTATCTTCAAATATCTAAGTGAGCTCAATGTAATAAAAATATCCTTACAAGACAGAAACTGGAAGCTTGGAACAATAGAAGATCTGAAGGTGAAACACGTCAGACAGAGATTAAGATGCTATGCTACATATATATATATATTGCCCAGGAGGATTGCTTTGTTGGAGCCTATAAAAGTTTGTGAGATAAAAGTTCTGAAGTGGAGAATTGTTACTATGATGGTTGCATAAAATCTAGTTTTTAGAACAGAGATGAGTTTGACTGTAGCTACTCTGGTATGTGATCCATTTAATCGTTTTTTTGTTTAATTAATTCTCAGAGAGAAATCTTAGCCCCAGCTATTTAAATCTCTCTGTAAATAAAGACTTCCAAGCACCACTGGGACAGTTACCAAAAATGACAAATCGTTGGCAATTCTAACAATAAACTTCAGTACAGTAAGAGATATAATGGAACTCTGTAACTGCTGTCAGATCAAACATCCCTCCTGCTTAGTGAAAACAGAATTGCACTTAGTGAAAATAGAATTGCACTAATTTCTCTGATGCAGTCTCAAAATCAAGCCACCATTTCAGGTTTTGTAAGAAAAGTTGCGGACTTCAGGCTTAGAAAAGGCATCCCAGATATGCGTTGTGGCTGAGGATAACAGGAAGATGAGAGTTAGGATGTAGCTATCTTCAAAAAGAAAAGTGGCAAAAAGAAAAGAAAAACCTTAATGTTAGAACATACAAAAATAGTATAAATAATTAAGAACGTAAAGAGGCACAGAGTTTGGTTAAAGCGGCAAGCCAGCAGGACAATTTTAGTGTGTAGCTTAAGGTACAATACATGCATAATTTGCCCTTCCTCAATTCTAGAAAATATTGTCTGTCTTCTTCGATAACCTTTCTATTCCTGAAACTAAGCATTCCACTGGGATTTTAGCTATTTTATATGCTGTCATATTTACTTTGCTAGTGTGCATGTGATTACACCTAAGTTCTAATTCGTCTAATATATGTGCATTACTTTAATATTTCATTCATCTAATGTGAATTCTAGTTCATCTAATATAGTCTTGTATAAGTTGTCTTTTTACTTATGTGCATTTTACAGTGCCCTGAATAGCACTGAAGTACAAAAATGTATCTTAATATGTGTTTTATCTCCATACTTTGATGATGAAAAATATTACTTTCCATTCAAATGAGTTTTAAAATACTCTCATTAAAAACAAATGAAAACGTAAATGAAAAAAAAAAAACCTTTTCTGTAATTTTTCATGATATCTATGGAAATGCACTGAACTACTGCTTCATTTTCCCCCAGATTTTGCTTGGATCATCATAGCTACTTCATTGTTGAATGAGCATTTTCCGTAAATTTCATAGCATAAGTAAAAGCTGTGATGTGTTTTTTGCCTTGTCTTTCTCTTTTCACTTTGAACACATAATAAACACTTAGTAAGCAGATTGAATAAATAAATACATACCCCCTTTATGCAAAATTGTTCACAAATAAATGGTATCTAATTCATTCTTTAAAATACCATCAGAGAACACGCAATCTCGCTTTACCATCTGTATAATTTTAGAGTCAGAGTCTAATTTGACCAGCAGTCAATTTTTTCCCTTTGACTCCTTTCATGTATTTGAAGGACATTTCTTTGTTCCTAGTATGTGTAGATGAAGCAAAACTAAACTGCATGGCTTCTGATATTCATGAAAGCAGGCTAATAGGTAACCATTTTTGAACACATTCCAAACCAGGCGCAATGCTGGTCCTTGTGCATTGTCCAGTTGAGTTCCTCAGCTTGCTATGGGAGGGCTGCTATTCTCCGCCCCATTTCACGTATAAACAAAATGGGACTTTGAAATCTTTTTTTTTTTTTTTTATTATACTTTAGGTTTTAGGGTACATGTGCACAATGTGCAGGTTTGTTACATATGTATCCATGTGCCATGTTGATTTCCTGCTCCCATTAGCTCGTCATTTAGCATTAGGTATATCTCCTAATGCTGTCCCCGCCCCCCCCACCCCCCACCCCACAACAGTACCCGGAATGTGATGTTCCCCTTCCTGTGTCCATGAGTTCTCATTGTTCAATTCCCACCTATGAGTGAGAACATGCGGTGTTTGGTTTTTTTTTTTTTTTTTAGTTTACTGAGAATGATGTTTTCCAGTTTCATCCATGTCCCTACAAAGGACACGAACTCATCATTTTTTATGGCTGCATAGTATTCCATGGTGTATATGTGCCACATTTTCTTAATCCAGTCTATTGTTGTTGGACATTTGGGTTGGTTCCAAGTCTTTGCTATTGTGAATAGTGCCGCAATAAACATACGTGTGCATGTGTCTTTATAGCAGCATGATTTATAGTCCTTTGGGTATATACCCAGTAATGGGATGGCTGGGTCAAATGGTATTTCTAGTTCTAGATCCCTGAGGAATCGCCACACTGACTTCCACAATGGTTGAACTAGTTTACAGTCCCACCAACAGTGTAAAAGTGTTCCTATTTCTCCACATCCTCTCCAGCACCTGTTGTTTCCTGATTTTTTAATGATGGCCATTCTAACTGGTGTGAGATGGTATCTCACTGTGGTTTTGATTTGCATTTCTCTGATGGCCAGTGATGATGAGCATTTCTTCATGTGTTTTTTGGCTGCATAAATGTTTTCTTTTGAGAAGTGTCTGTTCAT
>NW_026658161.1:0-4295 GCF_009828535.3 Hylobates moloch | reverse complement strand
TTAGGAAACCTTTCCCTTCCAGCAGTGGAGTGGATTTCCAGCTCCCTTGTAATAAGATCTTTTTTTTTTTTTTTTGACACTTCCTTAACCCCTTCTTTATCTCCTCCCACTCTCCCCTCACTCGCCGGGCCCCAGCCGCAGTGGTCCTCTCCAGTCCCACACCAAGCTCACTCCCTCCTCGGGGCCTTCGCACATACTCTCCCCTCTGCCTGGAGTGCTGTGTCTTCTCCAGAAACACGTGTCGTTGGTTTTTCCTCCTCATTCAGGCTGCAGCCCTATTGTTCAGGAGAGATGTGCCCTGGGACCAGCAAGCTAAAGACCCCTAGGTGGGGATTGTTCTTCTCTTGCTTTCCTGTTTGTTTTCATGGCTTTGTTACTGAGCAGTTGAGATCACTGATTTATTTGTTGACGCATTGATTTTGTCTTCCTGTATTAGAACATAAGCCCTGTGAGAGCAGGAGCCGTGGTCATGACTCCCAAGGCCCAGCCTTGTGTCTGTCACATAGCAGGTGCTCAATAAATACTAGTTGATTGAATGAAAAATAGCACACTTTTGTTGGAAGTTTTGGGAGGTTTTTAATTTTCCTGTGGCACTCAACTGCTCCGATGATAAATGGGCAAAACAGATGACTGGTTTGGAAAGAAAAATATTATTAATCATGTTGGTGTCTCCATCTCTCCTAGTAAGTCATTGTATTGGCTTTGCTCCCTTAGGAATTTTATCAGGATGGAAATGGACGTGAGAATGTGGGGATTTATAACCTCTCCAAAGGAGTCAACCGATTCTGCCTGTCCAAGCCTGGTAAGTTTGGAAGGATTGATGTGCCATGAATTAGAAGAATGGAAAGGCACCAGAGGATGGTTTTGAAGGCATTTTTTTCTACCTTGGTTCTGTTTGCACCAAGCTTTGAATTTCAGTGTGTTCAACCTGCTCTTATTTTTCTGTCTCTCTTACTGGGCCCTTTCACCTCCAAAAATATACCATTGGCCAATGACCTCTCTTTATAGTGCTGTTTTAAAATTTGAATCATTTTCCACTTTGCTTAAAATCTTTCAGTGGCTTCTCGCTCTTTCTTATTTTTTTTTTCTCTTTTTTTTTTGAGATGGAGTCTTGCTCTGTCACCCAGGCTGGAGTGCAGTGGCTCGATCTTGGCTTACTGCAGCCTCTGCCTCCTGTTTTCAAGCGATTCTCCTGCCTCAGCCTCTGGAGTAGCTGGGATTACAGGTGCCCGCCACCACATCCGGCTGACTTTTGTATTTTTAGTAGGGATGGGTTTCACCACGTTGCCCAGGCTGGTCTCAAACTCCTGACCTCAAGTGATCCGCCCGCCTCAGCCTCCCAAAGTGCTGGGATTACAGGTGTGAGCCACTGCACCCAACCCTCTGTCTCTTTTATAATAGCTTTTTTTGGAGACAGAATTTGCATATCATAAAACTCACCTATTTAAGATGTACAATAAAATGATTTGTAGTAAATTTATCAAGTTGCACAACCATGGCCAGAATCCAGTTTTAGACCTGTTCATCACTCACAGTGTTAGATCCTCTGTGCCTGTTGACAGTTAATCCCTGTTTCCAGCCACGGCCAGCCACTGATCTATTTTCTGTCCCCATGGATTGGCTTTTTTTGGACATTTATCATACGATGCTGGTATTTTGTTTGGCTTCTTTGATTTAACATGTTTTTGAAATTTATCTGTGTCATAGCACATATCAGTAGTTTGTTCTGTTACATTGCTGTGTAGTATTCTGGTGTGTGGTTATATCATATTTTGTGTATCCATTTACCAGCTGGTGGATATTTGAGTGGTTTCCAGTTTGGTGCTGTTATGACTAATGTTACGGACATTCTTGTACAAGTCTTTGTGTCCATATGTTTTCATTTTTCTTGTTTCAATACCTAGGAATGGAATTGCTGCATTGTGTGATAAATTTATGTTTAACCTTTTAAGAAACTGTCAAATTGTTTTCCACAGAGGCTGTGTCATTTGATACTCCCACCAGCAATGCACGAGGGTTCCTGTTGCTTCACCTCCTTCGCCAACATTTGTTATTGTCTGTTTTATTATAGTCATCTTGGTAGATGTGAAGTCGTGTCTCATTGTGGTTTTGTTTTGCATTTTCCTAATGAATAATTCAGTGGCTCCTCCTTTTGGTTCCCCAGATAAAATACAAACTCCTTAACCTGACCTTAGCTCCTGTGTAACCCAGCTCTGTCTGCCACTCCTTCTACTCCAGCCACTCTGTCCTTCTGGGTGTCAGTTCAGCTGCCTTTGGCTACATGTAACAAAATCCATACAGCAGTGCCGTCAGCAAGTGGTAGTTTATTTGGCTCAATAAAGAAGTGTGGCAGTGTGTGGCGGCCAGCATGGGTTCAGCAGCTGGTAGATGTTAGGGGTGGTGTCTTTGTGATTCTTTAGGCCTTTCCCTTGTATTTTTTGCCTTATATTTTCTAGATGGCTGTGGTTAGAAAACTTACGTTTAAAGGAGGAAGTCGAGGAGGGGGCAGGCAAACATTTCCTTGCTCCCCCTCCTCCAGTAAGCTACTTGTCTGTATTATTGGCCAGAACCGTGCCACATGGTTACTTCTAGCTGCAAGGGAGGCTGGGACAGTTGGGTATGCTGCCTGAGGCTGAGCATGTTGCCACCCTCAACATAACCAGGGTTTGTTCTCAAGGCAGGAAGGATGCCTGTTGAGGAAACAAGGAGCCAGCTGTGAGGCAGATGCTGTTCTCTGTGGACATGTCCTCCTGCCTCTCCTAGCTGGGGCCTTCTTACCCATCAGTTCAGTATTGCTTCCCTGGGGAAGGGTGGCCTCCAGGGCCACTTAGGCCTGCCTCCTACGCTCTTGCCCTCAGCACTCACTTCTGTCCCCTTCTTGCATGTGCCACAATTGATATATTTGTGGCTGTCAAATGCTCCCCCTCTCTGTGGATGGTAAACGCTATGAAGACAGGGACCACTGCTCTGTCAGTCCCCACTGTGTACTAGTACCTTGCACAATACCTGGCCAGGAAGAGGTGCTCTGTTGATATTTGTTGAATGAAAGACCAAACAGAACGAACAGAGAAACCTGATTTTTTTTTTTTTTTTTGATGGTAACTACTCTGGGGCTTGTTGAGTACAATGAAAACAGCAGGGTGGTTTTAACTAATTTCAGGTTTTTGTAGGAAGTTTGGCCAAAATATTGGTTAATGATGATTTGGGGGAAATACATTGTTATTCCTTGTATCTTCCTGAAATTGACTGTGTTCCTCTGGCAAGTGATGAAATGTACCCCTACTCGGAGTGTCCTCCCACACAGACTCACACTTTTCAGGGGCTTCCCTTACTCCTCACCTCCTTTTTAGGAATATTTATAGGAAGAAATTGAGGCTGTCGTTATCTCTTGGATCCTTAATAGAATCTTTTAAGTAGAAAATTATCCTCAGTCCAATCTGCAGTAGAAATGTACTTTCTGTTCCTTCTCGTGCATGGGTCTGTTCACTTGGTCTGTGCAGATTTAACTCGTGTGAGTTGCTACATTATGGAAAATGATAACCGTGTGCCTGTGATTGGGCCGTTGCACGGATCAGGTCATTGGTAAAAAGCCTTCATAGGCAGTGAAAACGTTGCCTGCCTAGTATTTCTGATCCCATTATGGCAGATCTGCGATACGTTTGAGTTTTCACATGCAAAGAGCTGCCACTCGATTTCAGATGTTGCAATTGCTCAGTGTAATAGATGCCGTTCTCTGAAAATTACTTTTGATTTCCTGTCTGTAGGTGTGTACAAAGTGACCCCTCGCTCCTGCCACCGGTTTGAGCAAGCGTTCTACACCTATGACACGTAAGCCTGGGAATTGAATGCTTTGTGGTATTTGTGTACATTCTGTGGAGGATTCTTCGTTTACTTCAGAGAACAAAAGGAGTTTTTGTATTTTTTTCTGAAAGTGGCAAGGTTAGGCCTTCAGCCGCATTTCTAGATAAGGATTTTAAGATCCTTGGATTAGTTACTGAGGAACCGGAGATAGGATCCCTTTCCTAAGAATTCTGTAACCCCAGGATAGAGGGCTGTGTTTTTGAAGTGCCTTAAAGAGAAGCTTTGTCAAATCTCCCAGCCCTCACCGATGGGCATCTGTCAAGCTCAAGTCTGCCATTTTTATATTTTTACAGACGTATGTGGGTTTCACTGGGAATTGAAAGCGTAAAGTTGTGGAGTGGAGAATTAGTTTACTCTTTAAAATACTTCTCTGGATCTCCAGAGTTCTTTTACCCCAGACTAAGAGCAATTTTCTGTAGTGTATTTAGGGTGAG
>NW_026658160.1:0-4295 GCF_009828535.3 Hylobates moloch | reverse complement strand
CTTTACAGCCCTAGACCCTAAAAGGTCAAAAGGCCATCTTATTCTCAGTATACATTTTATTACCCAATCTGCTCCTAACTTTAAATAAAACTACAAAAATTAAATTTTGGCCCTCAAACTCCACAACAGGACTTAATTAACCTCGCCTTCAAGGTGTACAATAATAGAAAAAAGTTGCAAATCCTTGCCTCCACTGTGAGACAAACCCCAGCCACATCTCCAGCACACAAGAACTTCCAAACGCCTGAACCGCAGCAGCCAGGCATTCTCCAGAACCTCCTCCCCCAGGAGCTTGCTACACATGCCAGAAATCTGGCCACTGGGCCAAGGAATGCCCGCAGCCCGGGATTCCTCCTAAGCCATGTCCCATCTGTGTGGGACCCCACTGAAAATCACACTGTTCAACTCACCTGGCAGCCACTCCCAGAGCCCCTGGGACTCTGGCCCAAGGCTCGGTGACTGACTCCTTCCCACATCTTCTTGGCTTAGCAGCTGAAGACTGACACTGCCCAATTGCCTCGGAAGCCTACAGGACCATCACAGATGCTCTGGGTAACTCTCACAGTGGAGGGTAAGTCCGTCCCCTTCTTAATCAATATGGAGGCTACCCACTCCACATTACCTTCTTTTCAAGGGCCTGTTTCCCTTGCCTCCATAACTGTTGTGGGTATTGACAGCCAGGCTTCTAAACCTCTTAAAACTCCCCAACTCTGGTGCCAAGTTAGACAATACTCTTTTAAGCACTCCTTTTTAGTTATCCCCACCTGCTCAGTTCCCTTATTAGGCTGAGACACTTTAACTAAATTATCTGCTTCCCTGACTATTCCTGGGCTACAGCCACACCTCATTGCCACCTTTTCCCCCAGTTCAAAGCCTCCTTCACATCCTCCTCTTGTATCCCTCCACCTTAATCCACAAGTATAGGATACCTCTATGCCCTCCTTGGCGACCAATCATGCACCCCTTACCATCTCATTAAAACCTAATCACCCTTACCCCACTCAACACCAGTATCCCATCCCACAGCACGCTTTAAAAAGATTAAAGCCTGTTATCACTTGCCTGCTACAGCATGGCCTTTTAAAGCCTATAAACTTTCCTTACAATTCTCCCATTTTACCTGTCCTAAAACCAGACAAGCCTTACAAGTTAGTTCAGGATCTGCGCCTTATCGACCAAATTGTTTTGCCTATCCACCCCATGGTGCCAAGACCATATACCCTCCTATCCTCAATACCTGCCTCTACAACCCATTATTCTGTTCTAGATCTCAAACATGCTTTCTTTACTACTCCTTTGCACCCTTAATCCCAGCCTCTCTTTGCTTTCACTTGGACTGACTCTGACACCCATCAAGCTCAGCAAATTACCTAGGCTGTACTGCCGCAAAGCTTCACAGACAGCCCCCATTACTTCAGTCAAGCCCAAATTTCTTCCTCATCTGTTACCTATCTTGGCATAATTCTCATAAAAACACACGTGCTCTCCCTGCCAATCGTGTCTGACTGATCTCTCAAACCCCAGCACTTTCTACAAAACAACAACTCCTTTCCTTCCTAGGCATGGTTAGCATGGTCAGAATTCTTACACAAGAGCCAGGACCACATCCTGTAGCCTTTCTGTCCAAACAACTTGACCTTACTGTTTTAGCCTAGCCCTCATGTCTGCGTGCAGTGGCTGCCGCTGCTTTAATACTTTTAGAGGCCCTCAAAATCACAAACTATGCTCAACTCACTCTCTACAGTTCTTATAACTTCCAAAATCTATTTTCTTCCTCATACCTGACGCCTATACCTTCTGCTTCCCAGCTCCTTCAGCTATACTCACTCTTTGTTGAGTCTCCCACAATTACCGTTGTTCCTGGCCCGGACTTCAATCCGGCCTCCCACATTATTCCTGATACCACACCTGACCCTCATGACTGCATCTCTGATCCACTTGACATTCACCCCATTTCCCCACATTTCCTTCTTCCCTGTTTCTCACCCTGATCACACTTGGTTTATTGATGACACTTCCACCGGGACTAATCGCCACTCACCAGCAAAGGCAGGCTATGCTATAGTATCTTCCACATCTATCATTGAGGCTACCACTCTGCCCTCCTGCACTACCTCTCAGCAAGCTGAACTAGTTGCCTTAACTCAAGTCCTCACTCTTGCAAAAGGACTACGCATCAATATCTATACCGATTCTAAATATGCCTTTCATATTCTGCACCACCATGTGGTCATATGAGCTGAAAGAAGTTTTCTCACGACACAAGGGTCCTCCATCATTAATGCCTCTTTAATAAAAATTCTACTCAAGGCCGCTTTACTTCCAAAGGAAGCTGGGGTCATTCACTGCAAGGGGCATCAAAAGGCATCAGATCCCATGGCTCTAGGCAACGCTTATGCTGATAAAGTGTCTAGACAAGCAGCTAGCTCTCCAACTTCTGTCCCTCACGGCCAGTTTTTCTCCTTCACATCGGTCACTCCCACCTACTCCCCTGCTGAAACTTCCACCTATCAGTCTCTTCCCACACAAGGCAAATGGTTCTTAGACCAAGGAAAATATCTCCTTCCAGCCTCACAGTCCCCTTTCTATTCTGTCGTCATTTCATAACCTCTTCCATGTAGGTTACAAGCCACTAGCCTGTCCCTTAAACCTCTCATTTCCTTTCCATCATGGAAATCTATCCTCAAGGAGATCACTTCTCAGTGTTCCATCTGCTATTCTACTACCCCTCATGGATTGTTCAGGCCCCCTCCCTTTCCTACTCATCAAGCTCGGGGATTTGCCCCTGCCCAGGACTGGCAAATTGACTTTACTCACATGCCCCGAGTCAGATAACTAAAATTCCTCTTAGTCTAAGAAGACACTTTCTCTAGATAAGTAGAGGCCTTTCCTACAGGGTCTGAGAAGGCCACTGCAGTCATCTCTTCCCCTCTGTCAGACATAATTCCTCAGTTTAGCCTTCCCACCTCTATACAGTTTGATAACAGACCAGCCTTTATTAGTCAAATTAGCCAAGCAGTTTTTTAGGCTCTTAGTATTCAGTGAAACCTTTAAATCCCTTATGGTCCTCCATCTTCAAGAAAAGTACAACGGACTAAAGGTCTTTTGAAAACACACCTCGCCAAGCTCAGCCACCAACTTAAAAAGGACTGGACAATACTTTTACCACTTTCGCGTCTCAGAATTCAGGCCTGTCCTTGGAATGCTACAAGGTACAGCCCATTTAAGCTCCTGTATAGACCCTCCTTTTTATTAGGCCCCAGTCTCATTCCAGACACCAGACCAACTTAGACTGTGCCCCCCCAAAAAAAATTTGTCATGCCTACTATCTTCTGTCTAGTCATACTCCTATTCACCATTCTTAACTACTCATACATGCCCTGCTCTTGTTTACACTGCCAGTTTACACTGTTTCTCCAAGCCATCACAGCTGGTATCTCCTGGTGCTATCCCCAAACGGCCACTCTAAACTCTTGAAGTAAATAAATAATCTTTGCTGGTAGGACTATGCTGAACCTCCTTAGGCACTCTCTAATCAGATGTCCTGGGTCCTCCCAATTCTTAGACCTTTTATACCTGTTTTTCTCCTTCTCTTATTCCATTTAGTTTTTCAATTCATACAAAACCGTATCCAGGCCATCACCAATAATTCTACACGACAAATGTTTTTTCTAACAACGGCACAATATCACCCCTTACCACAAAATCTTCCTTCAGCTTAATCTCTCCCACTGTAGGTTCCCACGCCGTCCCAATCCCGTTTGAAGCAGCCCTGAAAAACACTGCCCATTCTCTCTCTCCATACTACCCCCCAAAACTTTTCACCACCCCAACACTTCAACACTATTTTGTTTTATTTTTCCTATTAATATAAGAAGGCAAGAATGTCAGGCCTCTGAGCCCAAGCCAAGCCATTGCATCCCCTGTGACTTGCACATATATACGCCCAGATGGCCTGAAGTAACTGAAGAATCACGGAAGAAGTGAATATGCCCTGCCCCACCTTAACTGATGACATTCCACCACAAAAGAAGTGCAAACGGCCGGTCCTTGCCTGAAGTGATGACATTACCTTGTGAAAGTCCTTTTCCTGGCTCATCCTGGCTCAAAAAGCACCCCCACTGAGCACCTTGCCACCCCCACTCCTGCCCGCCAGAGAACAAACCGCCTTTGACTGTAATTTTCCTTTATCTACCCAAATCCTATAAAATGGCCCCACCCTTATCTTCCTTCGCTGACTCTCTTTTTGGACTCAGCCCACCTGCACCCAGGTGAAATAAACAGCCATGTTGCTC
>NW_026658159.1:1183-4296 GCF_009828535.3 Hylobates moloch | reverse complement strand
AGATTGCACCACTGCACTCCAGCCTGGGCGACAGAGCGAGACTTTGTCTCGAAAAACAAAAACAAACAAAAAACTCTTAATTTTCCGCCAGGCACGGTGGCTTACACCTGTAATACCAGCACTTTGGGAGGCCAAGGTGGGCAGATCACTTGAGGTCAGGAGTTCGAGACCAGCCTGGCCAACACGAAAATTAGCTGGGAGTGGTGGCACACACCTGTAATCCCAGCTACTCGGGAGGCTGAGGCAGAAGAACTGCTTGAACCTGGGAGGTGGACATTGCAGTGAGCCAACATCGCATCACTGCACTCCAGCTTAGGTAACAGAGCAAGACTCTATCTATACATAAAAAACAAAAACAAACAAACAAAAAACTTACTTATATTTGAGAATGTGGAAACTTAGGTATTCTTTATGAATGGCAATGATTTTTATTTAGATATTAAATTTTTTATATCAGTCCCAAAGTACTACATAAAAACAAATAAAATTCTCTCTTAAGCTTATTCACAGAAATGTCAGTACAAATAAAGGAAAAGGATATCTAATCCAGGATTAAGCCATCATCCTACCTTGTCACTTAGAGGTGGACGATTCATAGGACTAATTCCTTTTCGAATTCCAGTTGTTTTCCTAGCTGCAAGGCCAGTGATAACCCCATTAGGACGTCTCTTTCCAGGCATTACTCTTCCTCTACGATTCAGACTAGTCTTACCAAAACCTATAGGGGGGCAAAAAGAGAAGAAAATGTCAATTTAACAATTCAATTGGGAGGGTCACAGGATATTCTATTTCCCAAGGAAGGGGGAACTTAGGAACATTTATTATGTTATTATTTATGTTTTTAAAATTACATAAAATACTTCATTTTGAAAAGGCAACCTGCTGCACTGGGAAGGGTTCTGTGGCTACACCGGGCTGTAAATAACTAGAGGATTCTCACATGCTGCCTCTAGCCATGCTATTTTGTCATTAGTTTCTCAACAAGCAGGACAGTCTGTCTAGTCTTTACCTGTGCATGATGGTAGATACTAACCCTATGTCGCTACTGAGTACTTGAAGTTAAGTACTAGTCTGAATCGAGGTATTTCAAGGTAAAATATTTCACTGATGATTTTCTATAAATTACATAGTGAAATATTTTAGATATTGGGCTAAGTAAAATATATTCATATGTGCTCATTGAACAGTGCCGATCTAGAGTGGAATCACTATCTCATCTCCAATTTACTTATGACAGCACACTGCAATCTGGCTTCATTTTCAGCCCTACTCCATTCAAATTGCTTTTGCTAAAGTTGCCAGTGAGTGCCAATAGACACATTTTAATCTGTGGCATGTGACATTACCAACTTTGGTCTTCCATTATATATCTCACCTATTTAAATACTTTTTTTAGGCTGGGCACAGTGGCTCACACCTGTAATCCCAGCACTCGGGAGGCTGAGGAAGAGGATCCCTTGAGCTCAGGAGTTTAAGACCAGCCTGGGCAACATAGTGAGGCCTTGCCTCTAAAAATTAGTTGGGCGTAGTAGCACATGCCTGTAGTCCCAGCTACTCAGGAGGCTGGGGTGAGAGGATTGCTTGAGCCCAGGAGTTCTAGGCTGCAACAGAGTGAGACCCTGCCTCCAAAAAATAAATAGATTTAAAAATAAATAAATATATAAATAAATAAGTAAATACTTTTTTCTAGTTAAAAAAAAAAAAATAGGGGCCGGGTGCGGTGGCTCACACCTGCAATCCCAGCACTCCGGGAGGCCGAGGCAGGTGGATCACAAAGTCAGGAGATCGAGACCATCCTGGCTAACACGGTGAAATCCCGTGTCTACTAAAAATACAAAAAATTAGCGGGCGTGGTGGCGGGTGCCTGTAGTCCCAGCTACTCGGGAGGCTGAGGCAGGAGAATGGCGTGAACTGGGAGGTGGAACTGGCAGTGAGCCGAGATCGTGCCACTGCACTCCAGCCTGGGCGAAGAGCGAGACTCATCTCAAAAAATAAAAATAAAAATAAAAAATAAATTGGGAGTGCCTCTGAACCTATTCTGGTTCAGGGGCTGCCCGTAAAAAAAAAAAAAAAAAAAAAAAAAAAAAGGTAAATTAAAAAATAAACATGTTCACTGCAGAATTCCTAGAAACACATAAAGTACAAATAAGAAAATAAACATCACCCATCAGCCTACCACCTAGAGATGACCACTAACATTCTGTCTTTCTAGTCTTTCTTTTACTTGTATACATATATTTTAAAAGTTAACATTTTTGGTTTTAACTATTCTTAAGCAACTCGTGACTATCACCCGTAGTAATTCTCAATTTTATAGTAGTGCCTCAATTTTATAGTAGAAGGTGAACTGAGTCAATCTTTCGGCAACTATACAACTCTACATACTATTTTGTAGCCCTACGTTAATCCTGTACTGCAGGCTGGGCATGGTGGCTCATGCCTATAATCTCAGCACTTTGGGAGACCGAGAAGGATGGATTGCTCGAGCCCAGGAGTTCGAGACCAGCCTAGGCAATATGGCGACACCCCATCTCTAGAAAAAATACAAAAATTAGCCGGGTGCAGTGGCGCGCACCTGTAGTCCCAGGTAATAGGGAGGCTGAGGCAGGAGGATCACTTGAGCCTGGGAAGCAGAGGTTACAGTGAGCCAAGATCACACTGTACTCCATGCTGGGGTGACAGAGCAAGACCCTGTCTCAAACACACACACACACACACACACCTATATTGTGAAAATATTATCCCATGTTTTTGACATCCTTTTACCGCATTACTTTTTAATATGCCATCCTTGATCCAACCAACTTTAATCATTTCAGTTAGTTCTAATAATAAATAATATCACAATAGAACCACGGATATATTTTTAAACACATCCATGATTATTTTCTGAAGATGTAAGTTTCTAGAAGGTGAAATGCTAGGTTAAACAGTAAAGCAAACTCCTTTTTTTTGAGACACAGTCTCACTCTGTCGCCCAGGCTGGAGTGCAATGGTGTGATCTCAGCTCACTGCAACCTCCACCTCCTGGGTTCAAAGAATTCTCCTGCCTCAGCTTCCTGAGTAGCGGGGATTACAGGTGCCTGCCACCACACCCAGTTATATATATATAT
>NW_026658159.1:0-1083 GCF_009828535.3 Hylobates moloch | reverse complement strand
TTTTTTTTGAGATGGAGTCTCGCTTTGTTGCCCAGGCTGGAGTGCAGTGGCGTGATCTCGGCTCACTGCAACCTCCGCCTCCCGGGTTCATGGCATTCTCCTGCCTCAGTCACCCGAGTAGCTGGTACTACAGGGGCCCACCGCCACGCCTGGCTAATTTTTTATATTTTTAGTAGAGACAGGGTTTCACCATGTTAGCCAGGATAGTCTTGATCTCCTGACCTTGTGATCCGCCCGCCTCAGGCCCCCAGAGTGCTGGGATTACAGGTGTGAGCCACCACGCCCGGCCTATTTTTGTATTTTTAGTACAGACAGGGTTTCACCATGTTGGCCAGGCTGGTCTCAAACTCCTGACCTCAGGTGATCTGCCTGCCTCAACTTCCCAAAGTGCTGGGGTTACAGGCGTGAGCCACCACGGCTGGCTTAAAGTTTTTAGTTTTTAAATCAAATTATTGCTGCCCTATGTGTGGTTTCCTTCTAAAATTGCAACTAGGTGAAGATTAAACCATATTGGGAAAAACTGTACATTAAAATTAATTCCGATATACAATGACTTGCTATTTGTGTTAAATAATGTGACAGCTACCCTTCACTGTGCTAGGCACTGTGCTGAGTACTATAATTTGTATGATAATCTGATAAGACTGATGCTAACGATCTTCCTTGAGAAAGGAAGAAACTGGAAAATATTCCAAAAGAATAAGTGAGCTTGTAGGGCAAAAAGAAAAGATTAAAAGGAGGAGGAACCCATTATTATACCAAAATTTCAGGACTAGATGAGAAAGACTGACAAGAAACTCTCATAAATAGGAATCAAATGGATTAAAACAAGATCTTAAGTATGAAATAAGGTTGGGCACCGTGACTCACACCTGTAATTCCAACATTAGTGAGGCTGAGGCAGGTGGATCATTTGAGGTCAGGAGTTCGAGACCAGCCTGACCAACATGGTGAAACCTCGTCTCTACTAAAAATATGAAAATTAGCCATCAGGCATGGTGGTGCACACCTGTAATCCCAGCTACTGGGGAGGCTGAGACATGAGAATCGCTTGACCTGGGAGGCGGAGGTTGCAACAAGCCA
>NW_026658158.1:0-4296 GCF_009828535.3 Hylobates moloch | reverse complement strand
AGTGAATATTTAATGATGAAGATGAGGATTAAGAATAGGATTGCATCTTGAAAAGAGACTGGATGGCTTCGACCATTTAAGCTCGGACCAGTAGAAGACAGAAATACTTGGGGGAGTGTATTCTTAATCCAGTTTAAGAACCCCAGTATTTCTAACTTTAAAACCCAAAGGTTCTCAACTACACCATATAACCACACTCCCCCAAGTATTTCTGTCTTCTACTGGTCTGAGCTTAAATGGTTGAAGCCATCCAGTCTCTTTTCAAGATGCAATCCTATTCTTAATCCTCATCTTCATCATTAAATATTCACTGAACTGGATTAAGAAAATGTGGCACATGTACACCATGGAACACTATGCAGCCATAAAAAATGATGAGTTCATGTCCTTTGTAGGGACATGGATGAAACTGGAAAACATCATTCTCAGTAAACTATCGCAAGGACAAAAAACCAAACACCGCGTGTTCTCACTCATAGGTGGGAATTGAACAATGAGAACTCATGGACACAGGAAGGGGAACATCACACTCCGGGGACTGTTGTGGGGTGGAGGGAGGGGGGAGGGACAGCATTAGGAGATATACCTAATGCTAAATGACGAGTTAATGGGTGCAGCAAAACAACATGGCACACGGATACATATGTAACAAACCTGCACATTGTGCACATGTACCCTGAAACCTAAAGTATAATAATAAAAAACAAAAATTAAAAAAGAAATACTGGGGTTCTTGTTCCTGCTCTACCCCTTCCTAGCTGTGTGCTTGTAGGCAAGACACTTAACATCTCTGTATAGTCTCTGAAGGTTCTTAAGGGGTTGAAATACTAATTTTATTAGGTGATGAGAATTAAATGAAATAATGTGTGCAAAGCTTCAGGCTTTTTGAGTCAGTATTCCATAAATGCTTTTGAGATTTAACATGAAGAAAGAAAAGACTACTACTGGAAATGTTATACCCCTCGTATTATCCCTTTTCACACTGCTAATAAAGACATACCTGAGACTGGGTACTTTATAAAGAAAAAGAGATTTAACGGACTCACAGTTCCAAGTGGCTGGGGAGGCCTCACAATCATGGTGGAAGGGGAAAGGCACATCTTATGTGCCGACAGGCAAGAGAGAGAATGAGAACCAAGTGAAAGGGGTTTCCCCTTATAAAACCATCAGATCTCGTGAGACTTTTTCATTACCACGAGAACAGTATGGAGGAAACGGCCCCCATGATTCAATTATCTCCCACTGGGTCCCTCCCACAATGTGTGGGAATTATGGGAGCTACAGTTAAAGATGAGATTTGGGTAGGGACACAGCCAAACCATATCACCCCTAGTGTTGACCAAATGGCATAAATTAAGGGAGGGTAGTCCTCTGCAGTAATTCTAGGACATAACCCAGCAGAAGTCCACAAGCAAACTGCAACTTCTGTGTTATTAAACCTGCATCATCCTTTTGTCAGAGATTATTATTGTTAACTCCTAGGTCAAGTTAGAATTTCCTGGAAATTCTATGGTCAGTTGGAGATAAGTTCCCCCAAGCTCCTTAGCAGTTAGAAAATAGGTTGTATTCCTTGAGTCAATTGAAGATAAATTAAACCAACATTGCCCATAAGTCCCCAAATTTTAATATTGGACTTTAAAGATTAACTTATAGGAATTTGGCTGTGGCTTGATGAATTTTTTTATGGACCCTAGTGTATGCATAATTTTTAATAATACAAGCCTTAATATTTTCGTCTGTAAAATGGGCTTAATTTACCTTGTGTGAGGGCGAGGTAAGCAAAGGCATGCAAAGCCACACATCAGGAAGTCAGTGAATGTCAGTTATCTCTGAACAGGGCGCTGGAGTGTGCTGTATCTTTGTTCTCCTAACTTTTAAATTTTTGAAACTTTGAAAAAGACAAGAGATGCCAAATTAGAATGAATATTGTTCAAAGCTCTCTGACTTTCGGGTAATTGCTTTCCCAGATTTAGAAAGGAAGATATCTCTACATACTTGATTTGCATATTCTTTCTTGACTAATCTGTTATGCAGATTGTTTAATTGATTAAAATGTGTAAGTTAGCTGTGATTCCTGAGAAGACTAGAGTATTAGTGTCTGGACAAAAAGTTCTTTGTTAACCTGAAAGCATATGGCAGACATATCATTTCTTCATACACTCATAAATCCCAATCTAAGCACTTTGTACTATCTGAAATAAGTTTCTTCTTTAACTTGATACTCAATTGCTTTTTAATTTTTTTACTGGGGTTGGGTCCAGAGATGCTATGAACTATCTGATACATCCCTTGAAGTTTTTTTTTTTGTTTTTTTTTTTTTTCAGACAGAGACTCGCCCTGTCGCCCAGGCTAGAGTGCAGTGGTGCGGTCTCGGCTCACTGCAACCTCCGCCTCCCAGGTTCAAGCAAGTTTCCTGCCTCAGCCTCCCAAGTAGCTAGTATTTTTAGTAGAGGTGGAGTTTCACCATGTTGGCCAGCCTGGTTTCGAACTCCTGACCTCAAGTGATCCGCCCGCCTGGGCCTCCCAAAGTGCTGGGATTACAGGCTTGAGCCACCAGGCCTGGCCCCTTGAAGTATTTTAACAAGGTTTTAAGGGTATTGAGGAGGCCAGGCGCAGTGGCTCATGCCTGTAATCCCAGCACTTTGGGAAGCCGTGGCGGGTGGATCACCTGAAGTCAGGAGTTTGAGACCAGCCTGGCCAAAATAGTGAAACCCCGTCTCTACTAAAAATACAAAAGTTAGCCGGGTGTGGTGACATGCGCCGGTAGTCCCAGCTACTCAGGAGGCTGAGGCAGGAGAATCACTTAAACCTGGGAGGCAGAGGTTGCAGTGAGCCAAGATAGCACCACTGCACTCCATCCTGGGTGACAGAGCGAGACTCTGTCTCAAAAAAAAAAAAAAAAAAAAAGAGGAGTGAGGAATTGTTAGGAATTGGAGATTAGAATATTGCCAAAGACATATTCCTGAGTCATATATTCTGGCCTGTGCAGCTACTGCTATCTGATGAGAGCAAAAATTGATGGTTGTATTAAAATGGAATCAAACATTGATTTATTTCATTCTGAAAATGTGTATTAATCCCCAATTTTGGACAAAGTGCTATCTAAGCTAGGCATTGGGGACAGACAGATTACACATAAGAATTGTCCATGGCCTCTGCTTTCAAGGAACTTTTTGTTTTGTTGTTCAGAGAAGATGTATATAAATAATGAATCCAAGGTAGAAAAGAGAAAATTACTGTTTCTAGGGCAGGGAAACTGGGAAGAGCTTGATGAAAAAGTGACTTTTGTGCTGCATCTTGAATGGTGAGGTGTGATCTTGAATGTGGATCTTGAATGTGGAGATAATGAGTTTTTTAGTCAAAGGGACCATCTCATGCTGTTCCGGAGGCATCAGATAGTGTGGGCCTGATGTTTGGGAGATCATTCCCCTGAGATTTCTCAATAATGTATGATCCGTGAACATTTTACATACATACATATATACATACATATATACATGCATACATATACATGGAGACATACACATACGAATGTGCATATATGTGAATTAACTGTAATTCATTTGTGGTTATAATTTGTTTTTTGGCCAAAGTGCATGAAGCTAATAGTCCTGTTTTTAATATATGTATATATTTGGCCAAAGATGGCAGGCATATTTTTAATTCAATTGCCATTTATTATAAAAATCCTGGATCAGTTCAGTGAATTATGAACTTGTCTCAAGGATGAGAATTAAATGAGATGTTCTATTTTAGTCAAAACATTTGGGAGCTTCCCAGCAGAGATAAATAGACTTACTCACTTCCTGGCATGTATTATGGCCTTGGGAAGATAAAGGTGGATTATATTTGTTTTTTCATAAACTCTTTTCACCCCAGAGTCTCTGACAACTGAAAACCTGGCAGAGGTGAATATCTATGATTCCTTGGCCTCTTTATGCACTGATCTTTAATGTTATGCTCTGGTTTAAATTTGGCTAGCTTTATAATTGACTGTCCTCATCTCTCCTAAATTCATGCCCTATTGTGGTATGAATAAAGGTTATAGGGTTTGGATCATTCACATAGGGGGAGAGGAGAGTTAGACAAATACAAATGTATATTTTCACTAAAGGATCACTGGGTTCTAAATAGTAAGAAAATATTGATTAAAGTTGTAAGGGTGGCTGGTGTTTACTATTACTATTCCCAAGGTAATGATTTCACTGAGAAATCATAACAAAACACTAAGAACTTTATTGTGAAGAAGCAGAAGTTTTAAATTTTCTAAAATGAAATGTCTTATTCTTTTTTTTT
>NW_026658157.1:0-4297 GCF_009828535.3 Hylobates moloch | reverse complement strand
AGTGAATATTTAATGATGAAGATGAGGATTAAGAATAGGATTGCATCTTGAAAAGAGACTGGATGGCTTCGACCATTTAAGCTCGGACCAGTAGAAGACAGAAATACTTGGGGGAGTGTATTCTTAATCCAGTTTAAGAACCCCAGTATTTCTAACTTTAAAACCCAAAGGTTCTCAACTACACCATATAACCACACTCCCCCAAGTATTTCTGTCTTCTACTGGTCTGAGCTTAAATGGTTGAAGCCATCCAGTCTCTTTTCAAGATGCAATCCTATTCTTAATCCTCATCTTCATCATTAAATATTCACTGAACTGGATTAAGAAAATGTGGCACATGTACACCATGGAACACTATGCAGCCATAAAAAATGATGAGTTCATGTCCTTTGTAGGGACATGGATGAAACTGGAAAACATCATTCTCAGTAAACTATCGCAAGGACAAAAAACCAAACACTGCGTGTTCTCACTCATAGGTGGGAATTGAACAATGAGAACTCATGGACACAGGAAGGGGAACATCACACTCCGGGGACTGTTGTGGGGTGGAGGGAGGGGGGAGGGACAGCATTAGGAGATATACCTAATGCTAAATGACGAGTTAATGGGTGCAGCAAAACAACATGGCACACGGATACATATGTAACAAACCTGCACATTGTGCACATGTACCCTGAAACCTAAAGTATAATAATAAAAAACAAAAATTAAAAAAGAAATACTGGGGTTCTTGTTCCTGCTCTACCCCTTCCTAGCTGTGTGCTTGTAGGCAAGACACTTAACATCTCTGTATAGTCTCTGAAGGTTCTCAAGGGGTTGAAATACTAATTTTATTAGGTGATGAGAATTAGATGAAATAATGTGTGCAAAGCTTCAGGCTTTTTGAGTCAGTATTCCATAAATGCTTTTGAGATTTAACATGAAGAAAGAAAAGACTACTACTGGAAATGTTATACCCCTCGTATTATCCCTTTTCACACTGCTAATAAAGACATACCTGAGACTGGGTACTTTATAAAGAAAAAGAGATTTAACGGACTCACAGTTCCAAGTGGCTGGGGAGGCCTCACAATCATGGTGGAAGGGGAAAGGCACATCTTATGTGCCGACAGGCAAGAGAGAGAATGAGAACCAAGTGAAAGGGGTTTCCCCTTATAAAACCATCAGATCTCGTGAGACTTTTTCATTACCACGAGAACAGTATGGAGGAAACGGCCCCCACGATTCAATTATCTCCCACTGGGTCCCTCCCACAATGTGTGGGAATTATGGGAGCTACAGTTAAAGATGAGATTTGGGTAGGGACACAGCCAAACCATATCACCCCTAGTGTTGACCAAATGGCATAAATTAAGGGAGGGTAGTCCTCTGCAGTAATTCTAGGACATAACCCAGCAGAAGTCCACAAGCAAACTGCAACTTCTGTGTTATTAAACCTGCATCATCCTTTTGTCAGAGATTATTATTGTTAACTCCTAGGTCAAGTTAGAATTTCCTGGAAATTCTATGGTCAGTTGGAGATAAGTTCCCCCAAGCTCCTTAGCAGTTAGAAAATAGGTTGTATTCCTTGAGTCAATTGAAGATAAATTAAACCAACATTGCCCATAAGTCCCCAAATTTTAATATTGGACTTTAAAGATTAACTTATAGGAATTTGGCTGTGGCTTGATGAATTTTTTTATGGACCCTAGTGTATGCATAATTTTTAATAATACAAGCCTTAATATTTTCGTCTGTAAAATGGGCTTAATTTACCTTGTGTGAGGGCGAGGTAAGCAAAGGCATGCAAAGCCACACATCAGGAAGTCAGTGAATGTTAGTTATCTCTGAACAGGGCGCTGGAGTGTGCTGTATCTTTGTTCTCCTAACTTTTAAATTTTTGAAACTTTGAAAAAGACAAGAGATGCCAAATTAGAATGAATATTGTTCAAAGCTCTCTGACTTTCGGGTAATTGCTTTCCCAGATTTAGAAAGGAAGATATCTCTACATACTTGATTTGCATATTCTTTCTTGACTAATCTGTTATGCAGATTGTTTAATTGATTAAAATGTGTAAGTTAGCTGTGATTCCTGAGAAGACTAGAGTATTAGTGTCTGGACAAAAAGTTCTTTGTTAACCTGAAAGCATATGGCAGACATATCATTTCTTCATACACTCATAAATCCCAATCTAAGCACTTTGTACTATCTGAAATAAGTTTCTTCTTTAACTTGATACTCAATTGCTTTTTAATTTTTTTACTGGGGTTGGGTCCAGAGATGCTATGAACTATCTGATACATCCCTTGAAGTTTTTTTTGTTTGTTTTTTTTTTTTTTCAGACAGAGACTCGCCCTGTCGCCCAGGCTAGAGTGCAGTGGTGCGGTCTCGGCTCACTGCAACCTCCGCCTCCCAGGTTCAAGCAAGTTTCCTGCCTCAGCCTCCCAAGTAGCTAGTATTTTTAGTAGAGGTGGAGTTTCACCATGTTGGCCAGCCTGGTTTCGAACTCCTGACCTCAAGTGATCCGCCCGCCTGGGCCTCCCAAAGTGCTGGGATTACAGGCTTGAGCCACCAGGCCTGGCCCCTTGAAGTATTTTAACAAGGTTTTAAGAGTATTGAGGAGGCCAGGCGCAGTGGCTCATGCCTGTAATCCCAGCACTTTGGGAAGCCGTGGCGGGTGGATCACCTGAAGTCAGGAGTTTGAGACCAGCCTGGCCAAAATAGTGAAACCCCGTCTCTACTAAAAATACAAAAGTTAGCCGGGTGTGGTGACATGCGCCGGTAGTCCCAGCTACTCAGGAGGCTGAGGCAGGAGAATCACTTAAACCTGGGAGGCAGAGGTTGCAGTGAGCCAAGATAGCACCACTGCACTCCATCCTGGGTGACAGAGCGAGACTCTGTCTCAAAAAAAAAAAAAAAAAAAAAGAGGAGTGAGGAATTGTTAGGAATTGGAGATTAGAATATTGCCAAAGACATATTCCTGAGTCATATATTCTGGCCTGTGCAGCTACTGCTATCTGATGAGAGCAAAAATTGATGGTTGTATTAAAATGGAATCAAACATTGATTTATTTCATTCTGAAAATGTGTATTAATCCCCAATTTTGGACAAAGTGCTATCTAAGCTAGGCATTGGGGACAGACAGATTACACATAAGAATTGTCCATGGCCTCTGCTTTCAAGGAACTTTTTGTTTTGTTGTTCAGAGAAGATGTATATAAATAATGAATCCAAGGTAGAAAAGAGAAAATTACTGTTTCTAGGGCAGGGAAACTGGGAAGAGCTTGATGAAAAAGTGACTTTTGTGCTGCATCTTGAATGGTGAGGTGTGATCTTGAATGTGGATCTTGAATGTGGAGATAATGAGTTTTTTAGTCAAAGGGACCATCTCATGCTGTTCCGGAGGCATCAGATAGTGTGGGCCTGATGTTTGGGAGATCATTCCCCTGAGATTTCTCAATAATGTATGATCCGTGAACATTTTACATACATACATATATACATACATATATACATGCATACATATACATGGAGACATACACATACGAATGTGCATATATGTGAATTAACTGTAATTCATTTGTGGTTATAATTTGTTTTTTGGCCAAAGTGCATGAAGCTAATAGTCCTGTTTTTAATATATGTATATATTTGGCCAAAGATGGCAGGCATATTTTTAATTCAATTGCCATTTATTATAAAAATCCTGGATCAGTTCAGTGAATTATGAACTTGTCTCAAGGATGAGAATTAAATGAGATGTTCTATTTTAGTCAAAACATTTGGGAGCTTCCCAGCAGAGATAAATAGACTTACTCACTTCCTGGCATGTATTATGGCCTTGGGAAGATAAAGGTGGATCATATTTGTTTTTTCATAAACTCATTTCACCCCAGAGTCTCTGACAACTGAAAACCTGGCAGAGATGAATATCTATGATTCCTTGGCCTCTTTATGCACTGATCTTTAATGTTATGCTCTGGTTTAAATTTGGCTAGCTTTATAATTGACTGTCCTCATCTCTCCTAAATTCATGCCCTATTGTGGTATGAATAAAGGTTATAGGGTTTGGATCATTCACATAGGGGGAGAGGAGAGTTAGACAAATACAAATGTATATTTTCACTAAAGGATCACTGGGTTCTAAATAGTAAGAAAATATTGATTAAAGTTGTAAGGGTGGCTGGTGTTTACTATTACTATTCCCAAGGTAATGATTTCACTGAGAAATCATAACAAAACACTAAGAACTTTATTGTGAAGAAGCAGAAGTTTTAAATTTTCTAAAATGAAATGTCTTATTCTTTTTTTTT
>NW_026658156.1:0-4297 GCF_009828535.3 Hylobates moloch | reverse complement strand
AAATGGTGTGGGACCAGCAGCTTCCCCATTGTCTGGTCTGGAGTGGAGGTGGTCCAGGGATCCAGGGAGCCTGGCTCAAACAGGATAGAGGTGACATCCAGGCTGGCCATCAGGGGGTGCAGTTCAGCAGCAGAGTCTCCAGGCCTGCTCACACTTGGGCTGGTGAAGGATTCTCTTCTGGATAGCCTGTTTAGATTACAGTAGGACCTGAAGACATGAAATTGGTTTCCCGCCCTGGGACAGGGGTCGGGCCAGGCTCATAGCTGGGCCCAGGCTCAGGACTGAGGTAGAAGCATAGTGTTCATCACAGCTGGAGCAAAAACCCAGAAGAACGGACTTAACACTCCCAGTGGGTCAGAGGAGAGGCTAGCACAGGGTAGACACAAGATTCTGCAGACAGAGGCCAGAAGATTTTTGTAGGCTACAAGATTCTGTAGACAGAGGCTCGCGCCAATAACCCCAGCACTTTGGGAGGCCGAGGCAGGTGGATCACTTGAGGCCAGGAGTTCAAGACCAGCCTGGCCAACATGGTGAAACCCTGTCTCTACTAAAAATACAAAAATTAGCCAGATGTGGTGGCGCGTGCCTGTAATCCCAGCTACTCAGGAGGCTGAATCAGGAGGATCGCTTGAACCCAGGAGGTGGAGGTTGCAGTGAGCCGAGATCACACCACTGCACTCCAGCCTGGGTAACAGAGCAAGACTCTGTCTAAATAAATAAATAAATAAAATTATACAGACCTCATCCCCAGGAGGCAGTCTGAAATGGCTCAGGAAAAAAAAAAAAAAAAAAAAAAAGCAGGTGAAATTTGTGCAGGGGGATCTCACCTGAACAAGGATCAGAAAGACAAGGGGTTGTGCCCAAACCTCCCCATCCTCCTAGTGGCAGCTGGACCCTGGACCCCTTCACCACCACCAGCCTGCCCCATGCTATCCATCACCAGCCAGCTCACGACCTAAACATCTCTGCATCCCTCCTCTCTCTCTGCATCCCCACTGCTACCTCACTGGTCCTGGCCACCACGGCTCTCTCAGCTAGGCTGCAATCACTTCCAGGCTGGATTCCCCACCCCTGCCCTTGACCCTCTCCTGTCCTCTACTCCACAAGGCAGCCAGAAGAATCTGCCAATGTATCAAGTCTTCTCTTGGGCTACAGCCTTCTGGTGGCTTCCAATCTGCACCCTCCCAGCCCTTTGTGTCAGGCACCATCTCATCTTCATAAATCCTGTTTCTATTGCCTGGAGGACTCCCCCAGCCCTACCTTCCCCTGTTCCTAAATGACATTTTGCCACCCTTCAGATCTCAATGTCACTTTTGAGAAAAACCTTAGTCAGGCATGGTAGCACGCACCTGTGGTCCCAGCTACTCTGAAGACTGAGGAGGAATGATCTCTTGAAGTCAGGAGTTGGGGGTTGCAGTGAGCTAGGATTGCACCACTGCACTCCAGCCTGGACAACAGAGCAAGACTCTGTCTCTAGGCCAGGTGCAGTGGCTCACTCACACCTGTAATCCCAGCACTTTGGGAGGCTAAGGCAGGCAGACCACCTGAGGTCAGAAGTTCGAGACCAGCCTGGCCAACATTGTGAAACCCCATCTCTACTAAAAATACAAAAGTTAGCCGGGTGTGGTGGCATGCACCTGTAATCCCAGCTACTTGGGAGGCTGAGGCAGGAGAATTGCTTGAACCTGGGAGGCAGAGGTTGCAGTGAGCCGAGATCGCACCACTGCACTCCAGCATACACAATGAAGCAAGAAAAAAAAGAAAAGACCTTGTCTCTAAAAAGAGAGAGAGAAACCCTGCATGGACCTCCATTCAGATGGCTGTTCTGTTACTAGAAGGGTCCAGACCAACACAAGAGCACTAGGAGCCAAAGATGAAATTCACAAAAGAGCAATTATGAGAAATGGGAGAAAGATGGAGGGATTGCAACACAGGGCTACTGGAAGTTTTAGAAAAACAGCAGAAAATCACAGAGAAGCAATATATGATGGACAATCAACGAGAATTTTCAAAAACGAGGCTGGGTGTGTTGGCTCATGCCTATAAACCCAGCACTTTGGGAGGCTGAAGCAAGTGGATCAACTGAGGTCAGGAGTTCCAGACCAGCCTGGCCAACATGGTGAAACCTCGTCTCTACTAAAAATACAGAAATTAGCCTGGCGTGGTGGTGTGCACCTGTAGTCCCACCTACTCAGGAGGCTAAGGCAAGAGAATCCCTTGAACCCGGGAGGCAGAGGTTGCAGTGAGCCAATATCGTGCTACTGCACGCCAGCCTGGGTGACAGAGCAAGACTCCATCTCAAAAAAAAAAAAAAAAAAAAAGAAAAGAAAGAAAAAAAGAACTAAAGAGACATACAAGTCCTCAAACCAAAAACATACTCCAAGAACAAACAGCATAAATTAATATGTCTATATAGGGTTCTATCATTATTAAACCACTTAAAATCAAGGATAAAGAGGATTTTTTTTTTTTTTTTTTTGAGATAGGGTCTCACTGTGTCACCCAGGCTGGAGTGCAGTGGTGCAATCATAGCTCACTGTAGCCTCAGACTCCTGGGCTCAGGCAATTCTCCCACCTCAGACTCCCAAGTAACTGGGACTACAAGCCTGCAAGCAGGCACCACCATGCCTAGCTAATATTTGTATTTTTTTAGAGATGGGATCTTGCTATGTTGCCCAGGATGGAAATCTTTTTTGTTGTTGTTGGTTTTTTTTTTTTTTTTTGGAGATGGAGTTTCACTCTTGTCGCCCAGTCTGGAGTGCAGTGGCGTGATCAAGGCTCACTACAACTTCAATCTCCCAGGCCCAAGGGATCGCCCCACCTCAGCCTTGTGAGTAGCTGGGACTAACCACACCTGGTTATATTTCTTTCTTTCTTTTCTTTTCTTTTTTTTTTTTTCTGTAGAGATGAGGTCTTGCTATGTTGCCCAGGCTGGTCTCAAACTCCTAGGCTCAAGCAATCCTCCCACACTGGCCTCACAAAGTGTTGGGATTAGAGGCGTGAGCCACTGCACCGGCTGTTTTTAAACTTTTTAAGACAGCGTCTTGCTCTGTCGTCCAGGCTGGAGTTCAGTGATGCAATCATAGCTCACTGCAGCCTTCAAATCTCAGACTCAACCAATCTTCCTGCTGAAGCCTCCCGAATAGCTGGGACTACAAGCATGTGCCACCACGGCTGGCTAATTTTTGTTTTTAATTTTTTGTAGAGACGGGGTCTTGCCATGTTTGCCCAGGCTGGTCTCAAACTCCTGGCCTCAAGTGATCCTCCAGTCCTGGCCTCCCAAAGTGCTGGAATTACAGGCATGAGCCTGTGCTCCTGCTCCTCCTCCTCCTCTAAGGTTTCTAAGTGAGGAAAGGAAGACTTTCACATTTCCTCAAGTGGGTTCTAGCAGCCTTGAGATGGATCAATTACACACATCGCCCCAGAATGCCCAGAAGTCAACGCCCTCAAATCACACACACAAAGCAACATTCTGGCCTGTAATCCCAGCACGTTGGGAGGCCAAGGTGGGAGGATCATTTGAGCCCAGGAGTTTGAGACCAGCCTGGGCAAACATGGCGAGACCCTGTCTCTACAAAAAATTTAAAAATTGAAGAAGAAGAAAAAAGGAACATTCTGGTCTTCCTGCCCCAGGTGTGCCCTACAGTCTGGCTCCCTAGCTCATGTTGCTATGAAAAGCTGGAGGGGTGGCCGGGCACAGTAGCTCATGCCTGTAATCCTAGCACTTTGGGAGGCTGAGTGGGGCGCATCACTTGAGGTCAGGAGTTCAAGGCCAGCCTGGCCAACATGGTGAAACTCCGTCTCTACCTAAAAAACACAAATTAGCCGGGGGTGGGGCATGGTGGCATGCACCTGTAATCCCAGCTACTCAGGAGGTGGAGGCATGAGAATTGCTTGAACCCCGG
Source organism: Hylobates moloch (assembly GCF_009828535.3). Lineage (NCBI taxonomy): Eukaryota > Metazoa > Chordata > Mammalia > Primates > Hylobatidae > Hylobates > Hylobates moloch. The sequence goes on along the minus strand of NW_026658156.1, from coordinate 392 downwards.
AAGCAGAGGTTGCAGTGAGCCAAGATTGCGCCACTGCACTCCAGCCTGGGTGACAGAGCAAAACTCCACCTCAAAAAGAAAAAAAGAAAAGCTAGAGGGGCCAGGCGCAGTGGCTCATGATTACCCAGCACTTCAGGAGGCCAAGGCGGCCATATCGCCTGAGGTCAGGAGCTCAAGACCAGCCTGGCCAATATGGTGAAACCCCGTCTCTACTAAAAACTACAAAAAGTAGCCAGCCATGGTGGCGGGTGCCTGTAATCCCACCTACTTGGGAGTCCGAGGCAGGAGTATCACTTGAGCCCGGGAGGCGGAGGTTGCAGTGAGCTGAGATCACACCACTGCACTCCAGCCTGGGCGACAGAGCAAGATTCTGTCTCAGAAAAAAGAAAAAA
>NW_026658155.1:0-2500 GCF_009828535.3 Hylobates moloch | reverse complement strand
AGAGATCATGCTGTATTTGTCTTTCTGTGCCTGGCTTATTTCATTTACTGTAATGTCCTCCAGATTTATCGATGTGACAAATGACAGAATTCCTCCTTTTAAGGCCAAATAATATTCCACTGTACATATCTACCACATTTTATCCATTCATCTGCTGATGAACATTTAGGATGATTCCGTATCTGGGCTGTTAATGAATTTTCAAAGGTTATTCTACAGAGTGAAGAGTTTCAGAAATATGCACACAATCAAAAGCTAACACTTCACTAGTTGGTAACAGCCACTGATGAGACTGGGGGAAATAAGTCCCCAGGCTGACACAGTCAAGAGTCCATAAAAACTGCCCCGAGACAAAGCAGAATCCCAACAATTCCTGGACCTGATCCTTCAGACCAAGGCCTCTCCATTAGACAGGCACATCTCTAGCAACCCTTATTTCCCCCAGGGATGTTTTAATCACTTCAAGTAATTCACATCTCCATCAATATTCCAGGATAATCTTGGGATCTTAGGAGAATATGAACTAGTTTGCTTCCTCAAAGGTTCTTCAAGATTCCAGGACCAGTCCAAGAGCCAGTGCACCCTAGTACTTCCCCTCTTGTAGCATCAAAGGGGGAAGTCACTAAAAACACAAATCAAATGTCAGGTATAAAAATGTGGGAAGAGGGATAGGCCCAGGAGAAAGAGGCTGTTAACAAGGTCAAAAGGTAAGGGTTAAGCATGATTCATTTTCAGTCAATGTCACAGGTAATTCCTTTCAAAGAGCAGAGGATATGTATCCTTGGAAAGCAGCAAGCTAAAAAGCGACGGTGGGTAGAGGTTTTGACTACTACCGCTAATCTCACTCGCCTCTAAAAAAATCTTAAACCCAGATACCTGCAGGAAGGGATACGGCCCCATTCCAGCTCACTTTAGGCTGAGTAAAATAATATCAAAAATAAAAAGTTTTAATGGCTAACAGACAATACTTACTACATGTGAGGACTCTAAAATCTCCCATTTTATATATGAGGATATTGAAATAGAGTATTTACTTGAAGTAGTTCCCTGACTATTAAGAGACAGAACCTGGTATTTTTTTTTTTTTTTTTTTTGTGGGTAGGAGAATTTGCATTTCTTTTTTTTTATTATTATACTTTAGGTTTTAGGGTACATGTGCACAATGTGCAGGTTTGTTACATATGTACCCATGTGCCATGTTGTTTTGCTGCACCCATTAACTCGTCATTTAGCATTAGGTATATCTCCTAATGCTGTCCCTCCCCCCTCCCCCCACCCCACAACAGTCCCCGGAGCGTGATGTTCCCCTCCCTGTGTCCATGAGTTCTCATTGTTCAATTCCCACCTATGAGTGAGAACATGCGGTGTTTGCTTTTTTGTCCTTGCGATAGTTTACTGAGAATGATGGTTTCCAGTTTCATCCATGTCCCTACAAAGGACATGAACTCATCATTTTTTATGGCTGCATACTATTCCATGGTATATATGTGCCACATTTTCTTAATCCAGTCTATCGTTGTTGGACATTTGGATTGGTTCCAACTCTTCGCTATTGTGAATACTGCCGCAATAAACATATGTGTGCATGTGTCTTTATAGCAGCATGATTTATAGTCCTTTGGGTATATACCCAGTAATGGGATGGCTGGGTCAAATGGTATTTCTAGTTCGAGATCCCTGAGGAATTGCCACACTGACTTCCACAATGGTTGAACTAGTTTATAGTCCCACCAACAGTGTAAAAGTGTTCCTATTTCTCCACATTATCTCCAGCACCTGTTGTTTCCTGACTTTTTAATGATGGCCATTCTAACTGGTGTGAGATGGTATCTCACTGTGGTTTTGATTTGCATTTCTCTGATGGCCAGTGATGATGAGCATTTTTGCATGTGTTTTTTGGCTGCATAAATGTCTTCTTTTGAGAAGTGTCTGTTCATGTCCTTTGCCCACTTTTTGATGGGGTTGTTTGTTTTTTTCTTGTAAATTTGTTTGAGTTCAATGTAGATTCTGGATATTAGCCCTTTGTCAGATGAGTAGGTTGCAAAAATGTTCTCCCATTCTGTAGGTTGTCTGTTCACTCTGATGGTAGTTTCTTTTGCTGTGCAGAAGCTCTTTAGTTTAATTAGATCCCATTTGTCAATTTTGGCTTTTGTTGCCATTGCTTTTGGTGTTTTAGACATGAAGTCCTTGCCCACGCCTATGTCCTGAATGGTATTGCCTAGGTTTTCTTGTAGGATTTTAATGGTTTTAGGTCTAACATGTAAGTCTTTAATCCATCTTGAATTAATTTTTGTATAAGGTGTAAGGAAGGGATCCAGTTTCAGCTTTCTACATATGGCTAGCCAGTTTTCCCAGCACCATTTATTAAATAGGGAATCCTTTCCCCATTTCTTGTTTTTGTCAGGTTTGTCAAAGATCAGATAGTTGTAGATATGCGGCATCATTTCTGAGGACTCTGTTCTGTTCCATTGATCTATGTCTCTGTTGTGGTACCAGTACC
>NW_026658154.1:0-4297 GCF_009828535.3 Hylobates moloch | reverse complement strand
AGGGACAATTTGACTTCCTCTTTTCCTAATTGAATACCCTTTATTTCCTTCTCCTGCCTGATTGCTCTGGCCAGAACTTCCAGCACTATGTTGAAAAGGAGCGGTGAGAGAGGGCATCCCTGTCTTGTGCCAGTTTTCAGAGGGAATGCTTCCAGTTTTTGCCCATTCAGTATGATATTGGCTGTGGGTTTGTCATAGATAGCTCTTATTATTTTGAGATACGTCCCATCAATACCTAATTTATTGAGAGTTTTTAGCATGAAGGGTTGTTGAATTTTGTCAAAGGCCTTTTCTGCATCTATTGAGATAATCATGTGGTTTTTGTCTTTGGTTCTGTTTATATGCTGGATTACATTTATTGATTTGCGTATGTTGAACCAGCCTTGCATCCCAGGGATGAAGCCCACTTGATCATGGTGGATAAGCTTTTTGATGTGCTGCTGGATTCGGTTTGCCAGTATTTTATTGAGGATTTTTGCATCAATGTTCATCAAGGATATTGGTCTGAAATTCTCTTTTTTGGTTATGTCTCTGCCAGGTTTTGGTATCAGGATGATGCTGGCTTCATAAAATGTGTTAGGGAGGATTCCCTCTTTTTCTATTGATTGGAATACTTTCAGAAGGAATGGTACCAGTTCCTCCTTGTACCTCTGGTAGAATTCAGCTGTGAATCCATCAGGTCCTGGACTCTTTTTGGTTGGTAAGCTATTGATTATTGCCACAATTTCAGAAGCTGTTATTGGTCTATTCAGAGATTCAACTTCTTCCTGGTTTAGTCTTGGGAGGGTGTATTTGTCGAGGAATTTATCCATTTCTTCTAGATTTTCTAGCTTATTTGCATAGAGGTGTTTGTAGTATTCTCTGATGGTAGATTGTATTTCTGTGGGATCGGTGGTGATATCCCCTTTTTCGTTTTTTATTGCATCTATTTGATTCTTCTCTCTTTTCTTCTTTATTAGTCTTGCTAGCGGTCCATCAATTTTGTTGATCTTTTCAAAAAACCAGCTCCTGGATTCATTAATTTTTTGAAGGGTTTTTTGTGTCTCTATTTCCTTCAGTTCTGCTCTGATTTTAGTTATTTCTAGCCTTCTGCTAGCTTTTGAATGTGTTTGCTCTTGCTTTTCTAGTTCTTTTAATTGTGATGTTAGGGTGTCAATTTTGGATCTTTCCTGCTTTCTCTTGTGGGCATTTAGTGCTATAAATTTCCCTCTACACACTGCTTTGAATGTGTCCCAGAGATTCTGGTATGTTGTATCTTTGTTCTCGTTGGTTTCAAAGAACATCTTTATTTCTGCCTTCATTTCATTATGTACCCAATAGTCATTCAGGAGCAGGTTGTTCAGTTTCCATGTAGTTGAGTGGTTTTGAGTGAGTTTCTTAATCCTGAGTTCTAGTTTGATTGCACTGTGGTCTGAGAGACAGTTTGTTATAATTTCTGTTGTTTTACATTTGCTGAGGAGAGCTTTACTTCCAACTATGTGGTCAATTTTGGAATAGGTGTGGTGTGGTGCTGAAAAAAATGTATATTCTGTTGACTTGGGGTGGAGAGTTCTGTAGATGTCTATTAGGTCTGCTTGGTGCAGAGCTGAGTTCAATTCCTGGATATCCTTGTTAACTTTCTGTCTCGTTGATCTGTCTAATGCTGACAGTGGGGTGTTAAAATCTCCCATTATTATTGTGTGGGAGTTTAAGTCCCTTTGTAGGTCACTGAGGACTTGCTTTATGAATCTGGGTGCTCCTGTGTTGGGTGCATATATATTTAGGATATTTAGCTCTTCTTGTTGAATTGATCCCTTTACCATTATGTAATGGCCTTCTTTGTCTCTTATGATCTTTGTTGGTTTAAAGTCTATTTTATCAGAGACTAGGATTGCAACCCCTGCCTTTTTTTGTTTTCCAGTTGCTTGATAGATCTTCCTCCATCCCTTTATTTTGAGTCTATGTGTGTCTCTGCACGTGAGATGGGTTTCCTGAATACAGCACACTGATGGGTCCTGACTCCTTATCCAGTTTGCCAGTCTGTGTCTTTTGATTGGAGCATTTAGCCCATTTACATTTAACGTTAATATTGTTATGTGTGAATCTGATCCTGTCATTATGATGTTAGTTGGTTATTTTGCTCGTTAGTTGCTATAGTTTCTTCCTAGCCTCGATGGTCTTTACAATTTGGCATGTTTTTGCAGTGGCTGGTACCGGTTGTTCCTTTCCATGTTTAGTGCTTCCTTCAGGAGCTCTTTTAGGGCAGGCCTGGTGGTGACAAAATCACTCAGCGTTTGCTTGTCTGTAAAGTATTTTATTTCTCCTTCACTTATGAAGCTTAGTTTGGCGGGATAGGAAATTCTGGGTTGAAAATTCTTTTCTTTAAGAATGTTGAATATCGGCCCCCACTCTCTTCTGGCTTGTAGAGTTTCTGCTGAGAGATCAGCTGTTAGTCTGATGGGCTTCCCTTTGTGGGTAACCCGACCTTTCTCTCTGGCTGCCCTTAACATTTTTTCCTTCATTTCAACTTTGGTGAATCTGACAATTATGTGTCTTGGAGTTGCCCTTCTCGAGGAGTATCTTTGTGGCGTTCTCTGTATTTCCTGAATCTGAATGCTGGCCTGCCTTGCTAGATTGGGGAAGTTCTCCTGGATAATATCTTGCAGAGTGTTTTCCAACTTGGATCCATTCTCCCCATCATTTTCAGGTACACCAATCAGACGTAGGTTTGGTCTTTTCACATAGTCCCAAATTTCTTGGAGGCTTTGTTCATTTCTTTTTATTCTTTTTTCTCTAAACTTCCCTTCTCTCTTCATTTCATTCATTTCATCTTCCATCAGGGATACCCTTTCTTCCAGTTGATCGCATCTGCTACTGAGGCTTCTGCAATCTTCGCGTAATTCTCGAAACTTGGCTTTCAGCTCCATCAGCTCCTTTAAGCCCTTCTCTCCATTGGTTATTCTAGTTATCCATCCTTCTAATTTTTTTTCAAAGTTTTTAACTTCTTTGCTATTGTTTTGAATTTCCTCTCGTAGCTCAGAGTAGTTTGATCGTCTGAAGCCTTCTTCTCTCAACTCATCAAAGTCATCCTCCATCCAGCTTTGTTCTGATGCTGGTGAGGAACTGCGTTCCTTTGGAGGAGGAGAGGTGCTCTGCTTTTTAGAGTTTCCAGTTTTTCTGTTCTGTTTTTTCCCCATCTTTGTGGATTTATCTACTTTTTGTCTTTGGTGATGGTGATGTACAGATGGGTTTTTGGTGTTGAAGTCCTTTCTGTTTGTTAGTTTTCCTTCTACCAGACAGGACCCTCAGCTGCAGGTCTGTTGGAGTTTACTAGAGGTCCACTCCAGACCCTGTTTGGCTGGGTGTCAGCAGCGGTGGCTGCAGAACAGCGGATTTTCGTGAGACCACAAATTCAGCTGTCTGATAGTTCCTCTGAAAGTTTTGTCTCAGGGGAGTACCCGGTTGAATGAGGTGTCAGTCTGACCCTACTGGGGGGGTGCCTCCCAGTTAGGCTGCTCAGGGGTGAGGGACCCACTTTAGGAGGCAGTCTGTCTGTTCTCAGATCTCCAGCTGCGTGCTGGGAGAACCACTACTCTCTTCAAAGCTGTCAGTCAGACAGGGGCATTTAAGTCTGTGGAGGTTCTTTGCTGAGTTTTTGTTTGTCTGTGCCCTGCCCCCAGAGGTGGAGCCTACAGAGGCAGGCAGGCCTCCTTGAGCTATGGTGGGCTCCACCCAGTTCGAGCTTCCTGGCTGCTTTGTTTACCTAAGCAAGCCTGGGCAATGGCGGGCGCCCCTCCCCCAGCCTCGCTGCTGCCTTGCAGCTTGATCTCAGACTGCTGTGCTAGCAATCAGCGAGACTCCGTGGGCATAGGACCCTCCGAGCCAGGTGCGGGACACAATCTCCTAGTGTGCCGTTTTCCAGGCCCGTTGGAGAAGCGCAGTATTAGGATGGGACTGACCCGATATTCCAGGTGCCGTCTGTTTCCCCTTTCTTTGACTAGGAAAGGGAACTCCCTGACCCCTTGCACTTCCCGAGTGAGGCAATGCCTCGCCCTGCTTCGGCTCGCGCACAGTGCGCTTCACCGTCTGTCCTGCACCCACTGTTAGGCACTCCCTAGTGAGATGAAACCGGTACCTCAAGCAGAAATGCAGAAATCACCAGTCTTCTGTGTCGCTGGGGCTGGGAGCTGGAGACCGGAGCTGTTCCTATTCGGCCATCTTGGCTCCACCTCCCATTAATTCTTTTAATTCCACTTATCTCCAGTAAGAAATATCCAATCTTTTCTTCAGTGGCCCACATATTAATGAAGTACATCCC
>NW_026658153.1:0-4297 GCF_009828535.3 Hylobates moloch | reverse complement strand
GGGATGTACTTCATTAATATGTGGGCCACTGAAGAAAAGATTGGATATTTCTTACTGGAGATAAGTGGAATTAAAAGAATTAATGGGAGGTGGAGCCAAGATGGCCGAATAGGAACAGCTCCGGTCTCCAGCTCCCAGCCCCAGCGACACAGAAGACTGGTGATTTCTGCATTTCTGCTTGAGGTACCGGTTTCATCTCACTAGGGAGTGCCTAACAGTGGGTGCAGGACAGACGGTGAAGCGCACTGTGCGCGAGCCGAAGCAGGGCGAGGCATTGCCTCACTCGGGAAGTGCAAGGGGTCAGGGAGTTCCCTTTCCTAGTCAAAGAAAGGGGAAACAGACGGCACCTGGAATATCGGGTCAGTCCCATCCTAATACTGCGCTTCTCCAACGGGCCTGGAAAACGGCACACTAGGAGATTGTGTCCCGCACCTGGCTCGGAGGGTCCTATGCCCACGGAGTCTCGCTGATTGCTAGCACAGCAGTCTGAGATCAAGCTGCAAGGCAGCAGCGAGGCTGGGGGAGGGGCGCCCGCCATTGCCCAGGCTTGCTTAGGTAAACAAAGCAGCCAGGAAGCTCGAACTGGGTGGAGCCCACCATAGCTCAAGGAGGCCTGCCTGCCTCTGTAGGCTCCACCTCTGGGGGCAGGGCACAGACAAACAAAAACTCAGCAAAGAACCTCCACAGACTTAAATGCCCCTGTCTGACTGACAGCTTTGAAGAGAGTAGTGGTTCTCCCAGCACGCAGCTGGAGATCTGAGAACAGACAGACTGCCTCCTAAAGTGGGTCCCTCACCCCTGAGCAGCCTAACTGGGAGGCACCCCCCCAGTAGGGTCAGACTGACACCTCATTCAACCGGGTACTCCCCTGAGACAAAACTTTCAGAGGAACTATCAGACAGCTGAATTTGTGGTCTCACGAAAATCCGCTGTTCTGCAGCCACCGCTGCTGACACCCAGCCAAACAGGGTCTGGAGTGGACCTCTAGTAAACTCCAACAGACCTGCAGCTGAGGGTCCTGTCTGGTAGAAGGAAAACTAACAAACAGAAAGGACTTCAACACCAAAAACCCATCTGTACATCACCATCACCAAAGACAAAAAGTAGATAAATCCACAAAGATGGGGAAAAAACAGAACAGAAAAACTGGAAACTCTAAAAAGCAGAGCACCTCTCCTCCTCCAAAGGAACGCAGTTCCTCACCAGCATCAGAACAAAGCTGGATGGAGGATGACTTTGATGAGTTGAGAGAAGAAGGCTTCAGACGATCAAACTACTCTGAGCTACGAGAGGAAATTCAAAACAATAGCAAAGAAGTTAAAAACTTTGAAAAAAAATTAGAAGGATGGATAACTAGAATAACCAATGGAGAGAAGGGCTTAAAGGAGCTGATGGAGCTGAAAGCCAAGTTTCGAGAATTACGCGAAGATTGCAGAAGCCTCAGTAGCAGATGCGATCAACTGGAAGAAAGGGTATCCCTGATGGAAGATGAAATGAATGAAATGAAGAGAGAAGGGAAGTTTAGAGAAAAAAGAATAAAAAGAAATGAACAAAGCCTCCAAGAAATTTGGGACTATGTGAAAAGACCAAACCTACGTCTGATTGGTGTACCTGAAAATGATGGGGAGAATGGATCCAAGTTGGAAAACACTCTGCAAGATATTATCCAGGAGAACTTCCCCAATCTAGCAAGGCAGGCCAGCATTCAGATTCAGGAAATACAGAGAACGCCACAAAGATACTCCTCGAGAAGGGCAACTCCAAGACACATAATTGTCAGATTCACCAAAGTTGAAATGAAGGAAAAAATGTTAAGGGCAGCCAGAGAGAAAGGTCGGGTTACCCACAAAGGGAAGCCCATCAGACTAACAGCTGATCTCTCAGCAGAAACTCTACAAGCCAGAAGAGAGTGGGGGCCGATATTCAACATTCTTAAAGAAAAGAATTTTCAACCCAGAATTTCCTATCCCGCCAAACTAAGCTTCATAAGTGAAGGAGAAATAAAATACTTTACAGACAAGCAAACGCTGAGTGATTTTGTCACCACCAGGCCTGCCCTAAAAGAGCTCCTGAAGGAAGCACTAAACATGGAAAGGAACAACCGGTACCAGCCACTGCAAAAACATGCCAAATTGTAAAGACCATCGAGGCTAGGAAGAAACTATAGCAACTAACGAGCAAAATAACCAACTAACATCATAATGACAGGATCAGATTCACACATAACAATATTAACGTTAAATGTAAATGGGCTAAATGCTCCAATCAAAAGACACAGACTGGCAAACTGGATAAGGAGTCAGGACCCATCAGTGTGCTGTATTCAGGAAACCCATCTCACGTGCAGAGACACACATAGACTCAAAATAAAGGGATGGAGGAAGATCTATCAAGCAACTGGAAAACAAAAAAAGGCAGGGGTTGCAATCCTAGTCTCTGATAAAATAGACTTTAAACCAACAAAGATCATAAGAGACAAAGAAGGCCATTACATAATGGTAAAGGGATCAATTCAACAAGAAGAGCTAAATATCCTAAATATATATGCACCCAACACAGGAGCACCCAGATTCATAAAGCAAGTCCTCAGTGACCTACAAAGGGACTTAAACTCCCACACAATAATAATGGGAGATTTTAACACCCCACTGTCAGCATTAGACAGATCAACGAGACAGAAAGTTAACAAGGATATCCAGGAATTGAACTCAGCTCTGCACCAAGCAGACCTAATAGACATCTACAGAACTCTCCACCCCAAGTCAACAGAATATACATTTTTTTCAGCACCACACCACACCTATTCCAAAATTGACCACATAGTTGGAAGTAAAGCTCTCCTCAGCAAATGTAAAACAACAGAAATTATAACAAACTGTCTCTCAGACCACAGTGCAATCAAACTAGAACTCAGGATTAAGAAACTCACTCAAAACCACTCAACTACATGGAAACTGAACAACCTGCTCCTGAATGACTATTGGGTACATAATGAAATGAAGGCAGAAATAAAGATGTTCTTTGAAACCAACGAGAACAAAGATACAACATACCAGAATCTCTGGGACACATTCAAAGCAGTGTGTAGAGGGAAATTTATAGCACTAAATGCCCACAAGAGAAAGCAGGAAAGATCCAAAATTGACACCCTAACATCACAATTAAAAGAACTAGAAAAGCAAGAGCAAACACATTCAAAAGCTAGCAGAAGGCTAGAAATAACTAAAATCAGAGCAGAACTGAAGGAAATAGAGACACAAAAAACCCTTCAAAAAATTAATGAATCCAGGAGCTGGTTTTTTGAAAAGATCAACAAAATTGATGGACCGCTAGCAAGACTAATAAAGAAGAAAAGAGAGAAGAATCAAATAGATGCAATAAAAAACGAAAAAGGGGATATCACCACCGATCCCACAGAAATACAATCTACCATCAGAGAATACTACAAACACCTCTATGCAAATAAGCTAGAAAATCTAGAAGAAATGGATAAATTCCTCGACAAATACACCCTCCCAAGACTAAACCAGGAAGAAGTTGAATCTCTGAATAGACCAATAACAGCTTCTGAAATTGTGGCAATAATCAATAGCTTACCAACCAAAAAGAGTCCAGGACCTGATGGATTCACAGCTGAATTCTACCAGAGGTACAAGGAGGAACTGGTACCATTCCTTCTGAAAGTATTCCAATCAATAGAAAAAGAGGGAATCCTCCCTAACACATTTTATGAAGCCAGCATCATCCTGATACCAAAACCTGGCAGAGACATAACCAAAAAAGAGAATTTCAGACCAATATCCTTGATGAACATTGATGCAAAAATCCTCAATAAAATACTGGCAAACCGAATCCAGCAGCACATCAAAAAGCTTATCCACCATGATCAAGTGGGCTTCATCCCTGGGATGCAAGGCTGGTTCAACATACGCAAATCAATAAATGTAATCCAGCATATAAACAGAACCAAAGACAAAAACCACATGATTATCTCAATAGATGCAGAAAAGGCCTTTGACAAAATTCAACAACCCTTCATGCTAAAAACTCTCAATAAATTAGGTATTGATGGGACGTATCTCAAAATAATAAGAGCTATCTATGACAAACCCACAGCCAATATCATACTGAATGGGCAAAAACTGGAAGCATTCCCTCTGAAAACTGGCACAAGACAGGGATGCCCTCTCTCACCGCTCCTTTTCAACATAGTGCTGGAAGTTCTGGCCAGAGCAATCAGGCAGGAGAAGGAAATAAAGGGTATTCAATTAGGAAAAGAGGAAGTCAAATTGTCCCT
>NW_026658152.1:0-4297 GCF_009828535.3 Hylobates moloch | reverse complement strand
ATACATATGTAACAAACCTGCACATTGTGCACATGTACCCTAAAACCTAAAGTATAATAAAAAAAAAAAAATTCTCCCTAATACTTGTTATCTCTTCTCATTTTTATAGTAGCCAACCTAACACATGTGAGGTGGTTTCTCATTGTGGTTTTGATTTGCATTTACCTGATGGTTTGATTTGCAGTTCTCTGACCTGTTGGCCATTTGTATGTTTTCTCTGAAAAATTGTCTGTTGAGGTCCTCTGCTCATTTTTGAGGGGAGGTTGGGGAAAGGGTACGACTGTGTCGCCCAGGCTTGATGGCAGTGGTGCAACCTTGGCTCACTGCAACCTCTGCCTCCTGGGTTCAAGCCATTCTCATGCCTCAGCCTCCTCGGTAGCTGGGATTACAAGCGTGTGCCACCATGCCTGGCTAATTTTTTGTATTTTTAGTAAAGGCGGGGTTTTGCCATGTTGGCCCGGCTCGTCTCGAACTTCTGGCCTGAAGTGATCTGCCCACCAGAGTGCTGGGATTACAGACATGAGCCACCATGCCTGGCCTCTGCTCATATGTAATTGGAATTTTATTTTGCTATTGACTATTATGAGTTTCTAATATATTTTGGATATTAACCTGTTATTAAATATATGGCTTGTAAATATTTTCACCCATTATGTAGGTTGCCTTTTCTTTCACTGTGCAGAAGGTTTTTAGTTTGATGTAGTCCCATTTGCTTACTTTTGCTTTTCTTATCTGTGAATTTGGTGTCACATCGAAATAAGTCATTTCTGGAATCGCCACACTGTCTTTCTCAATGATTTGACTAATTTACAGTCCCACCAACAGTTTATAAGTGTTCTTTTTCCTCCACAACCTCACCAGCATCTGTTATTTTCCTAATTTTTAATAATAGTCACTCTGAGTGGTGTGAGATTTTATCTCATTGTAGTTTTGATTTGCATTTCTCTAATAATCAGTGATGTTAAGCTTTTTTTGTCATATGATTGTTGATTGTATCAAAGACATAAAGACAGAAATACCATTTGACCCAGCAATCCTATTACTGGGTATATACCCAAAGGAATATAAATCGTTCTATTATAAAGACAAATGCATACACATCTTCATTGCAGCACTAGTCACAATAGAAAAAAATATATAGAATCAACCTAAATACCCGTCAATCATAGACTTGATAAAGAAAATATAGTATATACACACCATGGAATACTATGCAGCCATAAAAAATGAATGAGATTATGTCCCTTGCAGCGACACGAATGGAGCTAGAGACCATTATTCTTAGCAAATGAATGCAGGAACAGAAAATGAAATACCTCAAATTCTCACTTATAAGTGGGAGCTAAATAGTGAGAACACATTGATACACAGAGGAGAATAACCCACGCTGGGGCCTTTCAGAGGGTGTAGGGTGGGAGGAGGGAGAGGATCAGGAAAAATGACTAATGGTTACTAGGTTTAATACCCGGGTGTTGAAATAATCTGTACAACAAACCTCCATGACACAAGTTTACCTATGTAACAAACCTGTCCTTGTACCCCCGAACATAAAATAAAAGTTAAGAAACCATGTTAAAAGCCAATATCAGTGACTGTATTTATTCTCTTCCAGAAGTTTTACATTTTCAGATACTACATTTAAGTCTAATCCACTTTGAGTTGATTGTTGTGTGTTATGTAAGAAAAGGGTCCGATTTCGCTGTGAATATTGTTTTCCCCATGTTCATGCATGTGGACACTGTTTTCCCCAATACCAATGTATTGAGGAGATAATCATTTCCTCACAGTATGTTCTTTGCCCCCTTCCTGGAAGATTAGATGACCTTTATCTGTATGCGTTTATTTCTGAAGACCTGAGTCTGTTCCATTGGTACGTAAGTCTATTTATAGGCCAGTACCATACTTTTTATGACTATAGCTATGTAATAGAGTTTTTAATCTGGAAGCGTGAAGCTTTCGCCTTTGTTCTTTCTCAAGAATAGCCCCTGTGCAAAGCAATTTTGAGATTTGCAGCTTTGTTCTCATTAACAACGCTGAAATCTTTCTTAATACTGCTTAGGCTATTCAGAGATTTTTGTGGCTTCATACTTTTTTTCAGATTGCTTTTTCTGTATCATAAGAATTTTGATAGGAATTGCATGAAATCTACTGATCACTTTGGACAGTAAGGGCATTTTAACTATCAATTCTTGTAATTCATGAACACTGCGTTTTTGCATTTATTTATTTCTGTTTTCAATTTATTTTACCAATGTTTTGTAGTTTTCAAAGTACAGATATTCCACCTTTTTATTACAACTATATGTAAGTTTTTTAAAAAAAATTAGAATCAGGGAATACATGGGCAAGTTTATTGCACAAATATACTGTGTAATGCTGGTCTTTAAGCGTCTATTGAATCCATCATCCAGATAGTAAACATAGTACCCAATAGGCAGTTTGTCAATCTTTGCCTTTCCGCCTCCTTCCTTCCTTTCCCCCAGTGTTTATTTTTTCCATTTTTATAAATTTACATCCAGTTTTAGCTCACACTTATAAGAAAATGTAGTATTTGTATGCAGCCATAAAAAATGATGAGTTCGTGTCCTTTGTAGGGACATGGATGAAACTGGAAAACATCATTCTCAGTAAACTATCGCAAGGACAAAAAACCAAACACCGCATGTTCTCACTCATAGGTGGGAATTGAACAATGAGAACTCATGGACACAGGAAGGGGAACATCACACACCGGGGACTGTTGTGGGGTGGGGGGAGGGGGGAGGGACAGCATTAGGAGATACACCTAATGCTAAATGACGAGTTAATGGGTGCAGGAAATCAACATGGCACATGGATACATATGTAACAAACCTGCACATTGTGCACATGTACCCTAAAACCCTAAAGTATAATAATAAAAAAAAAATCTGTGTTTTTAAAAAAAAAAAAAAAAAGAAAATGTAGTATTTGATTTTCTGTTTCTGCATCAATACACAAAGGATAAAGGCATCCAGCTGCATTCATATTGCTGCAAAGAACATGAGTTTATTCATTTTGATGGATGCATCATATTCTGTGGTGTATATGTTCAAAAATTTTTCTTTATCCAATCCACCATTGATGGGCATCTGGGTTGATTCCGTGGCTTTGCTATTGTAAGTAGTGCTGTGATAGACATACAAGTACAGATGACTTTTTAATGGAACAATTTTTCTAGTGTGTGTAGATACCCAGTAGTGGACATGCTGAGTTGAATGGCAGTTCTATTATTAGTTATTCGAGAAATATCCAAATTGAGACTATCATTTCCTCGCGGTGTATTCTTTGCCCCCTTCTGGAAGACTAAGTGATCTTTATCGGCATGAGTTTATTTCTGAAGACCTGATTCTGTTCCATTGATATATGATGCCTATTTATAGGCCAGTACCATACATTTTTTTTATTTTGCACAGGGGCTGAAGTCATTTACATTTCCACCAACAGTGTATAAGCATTCCCCTTTCTCTGCATCCTCACCAACATCTGTTATTTTTGACTGTTTAATAATAGCCCTTCTGACTGTTATGAGATGATATCTGATTCTGATTTTGATTTACATTTCTCTGATGAATAGTGGTGTGGAGAATGTTTTCATATATTTCTTGACTGCCTGTATGTCTTCCTTTGAAAAGTGTCTGCTCATGTATTTTGTCCACTTTTCATGAGGATGTTTGCTGCTTGTTAATTTACTTAAGTTTCTTATAGAACCTGGATATTAGTCTTTTTTCAGATGCATATTCTGTGATAATTTTCTCCCATTCTGTAGGTTGTCTGTTTACTCTGTTGATATTTTCTTTCATGGTGTAGAAAGTCTTTAGTTTAATTAAGTCAATTTTTGTCGTATTTGTTTTTGAGATCTTTGACATAAATTTTTTGCCAAGGTGTGTCCAGAAGAGGTTTTTCCTAGGCATTCTTTTAGTATTTTTACACTAGGAGGTCTTATATTTAAGTATTTAAATCATCTTGAATTAATTTTTGTTTATTGTGAGAAGTAGGCATTGGGTTTCATTCTTATGTATCTGCATACCCAGTTTTCCAAGCACCATTTATTGACTACGGTGTCCTTTACTCACTGTTAATTTTTGTCAACTTTATCAAAAATCAATTGGGTGTGGATGTGTGGCCTTATTTCTGGATTCTCTGTTTTGTTTCACTGAACTACGTGTCTATTTTTGTACCAGTACCATGCTTTTTTGGTTACCATAGGGTTGTAGTTTAGTTTGAAGTTAGGCAATGTGATGCCTCTGGCTTCATTCTTTTTTTTTTTTTTTTTTTT
>NW_026658151.1:0-4298 GCF_009828535.3 Hylobates moloch | reverse complement strand
TTTAATTTCAATTTAGAACAGTTGTATTTGAGAAATTCTTCCCTCTACTGCATCTGTGAATGGGCACAGCATGGTTACATATATACTGTCGCCCCAGAAAACATTTGTTAAATTAAAGCCAAAGTTTAAAGCAACAGCTTAAACTGACTGGTTTTACTCATTTTTTTCCTCCCCAATAGCCACAGCAATGTTGATACCCTCACACCTCTGAACATAAAGCTTGGTGTTGTCTATTTTTCAGGTGCTGTCATCTATATGATCTCAGTATTTTAAAAATCAGCTTCCATCCCATATGGTGGCTCATGCTTGTAATAAGAGCAGTTTAAGAGGCTGAAATGAGAGGATTATTGAGCCCAGGAGTTCAAGAGCCACCTGGGCGACATAGAAAGACCCAGTCTCTATCAAACGTTAAGAAAAAAAAGGGTGGGCATGGTGATGTGCACCTGTTGTCCTAGCTAGTTGGGAGGCCAAGGTGGAAGGATTGCTTGAGCTTGGGATGTTGAGGCTACAGTGAGCAGTGATTGCACCACTGCACTCCAGCCTGGGCAACAAAGGAAGACCCTATCTCAAAAATATATATATAATGAAAATCAAAATCAGCTCTCATTGATTTCTACATAAATATGCGCAGGGGATGTTCATATAGACATAAATAATATATCTGACAATGGGTCCATAAGATCTTCAAAATGTAAAATGCCTAATTGTGTAATTGACTGGTTAGTCTCATTAATGAATATAGATTCAATTCTACTTTCTTGTTCTAGATAAATTATATAATCCAGCTTTTCATTTCACTTACTTACTGATAACAACAAGAAGAATGACAAGATATCTATTTTGCAAAATTACTCTGGCATGAGTAAAGATGAAACAAAGATAGAATTGCATGGAAAACTAGAAAAAAGTATGGTCTTCTGATATTCTGTCACATCATATACTAAAGACCTCATAAAACTCAGATATTTTATCTAAAATTGTTATTTTCATCTTAGGAATGATCAAAGCATGAGACTAGAATTGTATTACAATGAGTCTCACAAGCACATGTGCTAAAAGGGAGGGGAAAACATCATTACTGATATTTTAAACATATGTTTTACTTTCCATAAACATGAACCTCAGCTTGATATGATGCAGATTGAAGGAAATCGCCCATAATTCTATATTAAGAAGGCCTGTGATATTTTATGGGAAAAATAAATAGAGAAAATGCTTACAGAAACCCTATTAAGCATTAAGCTTTATGGAGCAAAGACAAATCCAGTGGTGAAAGATACACCCTCGAGTTCTGTTTGTTGTCTTGGAACAATACAGTTTAGAGGTGACTGGTGGGTGAGGGGAACATATTCGAGTTCACCAAACAGAAAAGCTGAATGAGGCAATGCCTCTTCCTGACCATATCTCTTACTCAGTTAACTATATAATTTATTGTCCAGTAAAGGGTATATTTAAAAATCATATTAAAAGTCATGCAATGAACTTGTCCAGGGAAATCAAGAATTAACAGTCTCACTCTGACAATAATGAATAGGGGGGTTCCCTCAAGATAGACTAGGACATGACCCTACACTGGCAGGTAGTAGTACCAGAAAAGAACCCATGGAAAATCTTTACCTTATGCTTGAGGTAGGGACCGTGGTAAAGTCAAATCCAGACATAAAATTCTATCTAAAATATATCAACAATCGAAGAAAATATGTGGTGTACAGGCCTAGAATGTCTTTACTGGATCATTGAAATAGTAAGATAAATTGAAAGTTTTGTATTGTTTTATTTTCCTCCAGTTAGGGCTTGAGGTTTGTCTCTGGAGAGTGGCTGTCAATTGGAGCCTTGCCTTTCTGCGATTCTGGGCAGGGGGTTGTGGATGCTTAACATGTGCCTTTCACAGGAGACTTCCTTACCCCTGCAGTGGTCAGGTGTGCATCCCACGACCAGGCCTCCCTCTCACAGAACATCTGCTGAGACTAGGAGATGCCTGGTGGCTGTTGCCTGACCTGTGTCCTGTGTATTTCTGACAAGAGACACTCTCAGAGACCCTGGCCAGGAGGAGAGTTAGGTTCCAGTGTACGTCAGATCAGACACATGGAGGCCACAGGACCAAACACGGGAAATCAGAGAAGTAGTTTGATCACTCACAGATCCAGAGAGAAGAGGGTAGCTGAGAAGAGGGTTTAGCTGTGTCCCCAGCCAAATCTCATCTTGAATTCCCGCATGTTGTGGGAGGGAACAGGTGGGAGGTAATTGAATCATGGGGGCAGGTCTTTCCCATGCTGTTCTTCTGATAGTGAATAAGTCTCACAAGATCTGATGGTTTTATAAAGTGGAGTTTCCCTGCATAATCTCTCTTGTCTGCTGCCGTGTGAGATGTGCCTTTCACTTTCCGCTATGATTGTGAGGCCTGCCCAGCCACGTGGAACTGTGCATCTATTAAACCTCTTTCTTCTGGAAATTACCCAGTCTCAGGCATGTCTTTACCAGCGTGTGAAAGTGGACTAATACAGTAGCACACCTCATAGGGTTGAACAAAATGGGGAAGATGAGTGGGGAGCAAGAGAGAGAAAAGGGGTATGTGGGACTCCAGCCTTTATTGGGCCCAGAACATTACCCAAATTAGTTTTCCACGGGGCTCTAGCCGGTGGAGTGAGTGCCAGCAGGCACATTTCTTGGCTCCCGCTGCAACTTAGCAGGTCCCTCTGACATGTGGGGGCTGTCCATGTGGGCTGTGAGGTCTGTGGGCTGAGTCATGTAGGTTGTATCCAACGGTTCCATAGCGGGTAGTCACCAGGGGGAGGCGACTGTGTAGGGTCAATATCTAGACCAGCCACACTGAGGAACTGTGAGGGTTAAAACTGGAAATTGTCAAGGGAGTCTGAACCCAGCTACCATATGAGAGAGTTCAACTTACGTTCAATGTGAATGCCATGGCAATATTAAAATGTAAGAATTTGCTCCATACGTGCTTGAGGTAAATAGGAGAAACCTAGAATTTATGTAAACAGTGAGAAGATTGGATGCATTTTCCATCACATATTTTAATACTAGCAGCATATTATATATGTCAGTCCATCAGTCATTCAGAATTACATGCTTATGAAAATTTTTTGCACCATCAGAAAAAAGACAAGGGTAGAAGACATTTTTAGCCCTATAAACACTAGTAAATTAAAAACAGAAGGACTTACGTGTCCTAATATATCTATGTTGTGAAAGGCTGCCTTGTGAAATACGGGATTTCTTAAACATATTTTAAAAATCATAGGTGTCAATATTTTTTAGAAATCCATTTAAATTTTCTCTTGCTATTTTACAATGCCTACTTATTTATTTAGTGGTTCTGCTGATTTTGATGTATATCCTAAACTTTACATTTTCTTTAAAGTATGCTTTATACAACTTTATGTAACATGTTTCAGTATCTTCACATTCTCTCCCTGTCCTTTTGTTTTGTTCTTATATGGTGGCCTTGCGTCTTTTCTCTGGCTTTTCAAACCTAGTAAGACTAAGACACTAAAGTAACTTTGCCTGTGGTTTGGTAATGCCTTCTAAAGCACATCCTAAGCTCTTGTGCATAAAGGGGTCTCCTTTGAGCTCTATACTTTTGAGATCCCATATACATAAATTCCATTACTACAAATCAATACTGCTCAGTTTTAGTTACTAAGTTTCAAAATGTCTTCTAATAGCAAGTCAGTTTAGTGCACTCTTGCTTCTTTCTTTACTGTTGGTATACATGTAATTAAATGAATGTTGGAATTTATTTGAAAATTTTAAATTATACTAATGAAACTGTACATTGTTGTGAATTGATAGGTGAATTTGGAAAGAATTTTTCCTCATGATACTAAATCCTTTTTATCCAAGAATCATATGTGCCTTTATATTTATTCCAGTCTATATTTATATCACTGAGTAAATATATAGAAATACAGATACATAGAGCTGTAGTTATAGATAGATACAAATATAGATATAACATGTTAAATCTTTATCTATCCCATATAGCATATATACATGTTATATGTGTGTGTATATATATATGTTTGTGTTATTAAAGAGCTCCCTTAAAATTTTTCTATTTCCTATATAATTTTAGATTGAGCTTCAATTTTCCTTGTATAAAAAGCAAATATTTATACTAGTTTTAATGCTGATGTTTAGACATTCTATCTTATTTTAGCATTGAATATTTTCACAATTATTATAAATATTATCTAATATTAATAATGTAACTGTTAAAAATATTCAAAATTTTACCTTTGAATTATTTTATTGTTGAATTTATTATTATTATTTTT
>NW_026658150.1:0-4299 GCF_009828535.3 Hylobates moloch | reverse complement strand
CCATTTGTCAATTTTGGCTTTTGTTGCCATTGCTTTTGGTGTTTTAGACATGAAGTCCTTGCCCATGCCTATGTCCTGAATGGTATTGCCTAGGTTTTCTTCTAGGGTTTTTATGGTTTTAGGTCTAACATGTAAGTCTTTAATCCATCTTGAATTAATTTTTGTCTAAGGTGTAAGGAAGGGATCCAGTTGCAGCTTTCTACATATGGCTAGCCACTTTTCCCAGCACCATTTATTAAATAGGGAATCCTTTTCTCATTGCTTGTTTTTGTCAGGTTTGTCAAAGATCAGATAGTTGTAGATATGCAGCATTATTTCTGAGGGCTCTGTTCTGTTCCATTGATCTATGTCTCTGTTGTGGTACCAGTACCATGCTGTTTTGGTTACTGTAGCCTTGTAGTATAGTTTGAAGTCAGGTAGTGTGATGCCTCCAGCTTTGTTCTTTTGGCTTAGGATTGACTTGGCAATGTGGGCTCTTTTTTGGTTCCGTATGAACTTTAAAGTAGTTTTTTCCAATTCTGTAAAGAAAGTCATTGGTAGCTTGATGGGGATGGCATTGAATCTATAAATTACCTTGGGCAGTATGGCCATTTTCACAATATTGATTCTTCCAACCCATGAGCATGGAATGTTCTTCCATTTGTTTGTATCCTCTTTTATTTCATTGAGCAGTGGTTTGTAGTTCTCCTTGAAGAGGTCCTTCACGTCCCTTGTAAGTTGGATTCCTAGGTATTTTATTCTCTTTGAAGCAATTGTGAATGGGAGTTCACTCATGATTTGGCTCTCTGTTTGTCTGTGATTGGTGTACAAGAATGCTTGTGTTTTTGTACATTGATTTTGTATCCTGAAACTTTGCTGAAGTTGCTTATCAGCTGGAGATTTTGGGCTGAGACAATGGGGTTTTCTAGATATACAATCATGTCATCTGCAAACAGGGACAATTTGACTTCCTCTTTTCCTAATTGAATACCCTTTATTTCCTTCTCCTGCCTGATTGCCCTGGCCAGAATTTCCAACACTATGTTGAATAGGAGTGGTGAGAGACGGCATACGTGTCTTGTGCCAGTTTTCAAAGGAAATGCTTCCAGTTTTTGCCCATTCAGTATGATATTGGCTGTGGGTTTGTCATAGATAGCTCTTATTATTTTGAGATATGTCCCATCAATACCTAATTTATTGAGAGTTTTTAGCATGAAGGGTTGTTGGTTTTTTTCAAAGGCCTTTTCTGCATCTATTGAGATAATCACGTGGTTTTTGTCTTTGGTTCTGTTTATATGCTGCATTACATTTATTGATTTGCATATGGTGAACCAGCCTTGCATCCCAGGGATGAAGCCCACTTGATCATGGTGGATAAGCTTTCTGATGTGCTGCTGGATTCAGTTTGCCAGATTTTATTGAGGATTTTTGCGTCAATGTTCATCAAGGATATTGGTCTGAAATTCTCTTTTTTGGTTGTGTCTCTGTCAGGCTTTGGTATCAGGATGATGCTGGCCTCATAAAATGTGTTAGGGAGGATTCTCTCTTTTTCTATTGATTGGAATAATTTCAGAAG
Source organism: Hylobates moloch (assembly GCF_009828535.3). NCBI lineage: Eukaryota > Metazoa > Chordata > Mammalia > Primates > Hylobatidae > Hylobates > Hylobates moloch. Next base: position 2,744 of record NW_026658150.1, on the reverse strand, counting down.
GAATGGTACCAGTTCCTTGTTGTACCTCTGGTAGAATTTGGCTGTGAATCCGTCAGGTCCTGGACTCTTCTTGGTTGGTAAGCTATTGATTATTGCCACAATTTCAGAACCTGTTATTGGTCTATTCAGAGATTCAACTTCTTCCTGGTTTAGTCTTGGGAGGGTGTATTTGTCGAGGAATTTGTCCATTTCTTCTAGATTTTCTATTTTATTTGCGTAGAGGTGTTTGCGGTATTCTCTGATGGTAGATTGTATTTCTGTGGGATCGGTGGTGATATCCCCATTATCAATTTTTATTGCATCTATTTGATTCTTCTTTCTTTTCTTCTTTATTCGTCTTGCTAGTGGTCTATCAATTTTGTTGATCTTTTCAAAAAACCAGCCCCTGGATTCATTAATTTTTTGAAGGGGTTTTTGTGTCTCTATTTCCTTCAGTTCTGCTCTGATTTTAGTTATTTCTTGCCTTCTGCTAGCTTTTGAATGTGTTTGCTCTTGCTTTTCTAGTTCTTTTAATTGTGATGTTAGGGTGTCAATTTTGGATCTTTCCTGCTTTCTCTTGTGGGCATTTAGTGCTATAAATTTCCCTCTACACACTGCTTTGAATGTGTCCCAGAGATTCTGGTATGTTGTGTCTTTGTTCTCGTTGGTTTCAAAGAACATCTTTATTTCTGCCTTCATTTCGTTATGTACTCAGTAGTCATTCAGGAGCAGGTTGTTCCGTTTCCATGTAGTTGAGCGGTTTTGAGTGAGTTTCTTAATCCTGAGTTCTAGTTTGATTGCACTGTGGTCTGAGAGACAGTTTGTTATAATTTCTGTTCTTTTACATTTGCTGAGGAGAGCTTTACTTCCAACTATGTGGTCAATTTTGGAATAGGTGTGGTGTGGTGCTGAAAAAAATGTATATTCTGTTGATTTGGGGTGGAGAGTTCTATAGATATCTATTAGGTCTGCTTGGTGCAGAGCTGAGTTCAATTCCTGTGTATCCTTGTTAACTTTCTGTCTCTTTGATCTGTCTAATGTTGACAGTGGGGTGTTAAAATCTCCCATTATTATTGTGTGGGAGTCTAATTTTCTTTCTATGTCATTCAGGACTTGCTTTATGAATCTGGGTGCTCCTGTATTGGGTGCATATAAATTTAGGATAGTTAGCTCTTCTTGTTGAATTGATCCCTTTACTTTTATGTAATGGCCTTCTTTATCTCTTTTGATCTTTGTTAGTTTAAAGTCTATTTTATCAGAGACTAGGATTGCAACCCCTGCCTTTTTTTGTTTTCCATTTGCTTGATAGATCTTCCTCCATCCCTTTATTTTGAGATTATGTGCGTCTCTGCAGGTGAGATGGGTTTCCTGAATACAGCACACTGATGGGTTTTGACTCCTTATCCAATTTGCCAGTCTGTGTCTTCTAATTGGAGCATTTAGTCCATTTACATTTAAAGTTAATATTGTTATGTGTGAATTTGATCCTGTCATTATGATGTTAGCTGGTTATTTTGCCATTAGTTGATGCAGTTTCTTCCTAGCCTCGATGGTCTTTACAATTTGGCATGTTTTTGCAGGGGCTGGTACCGGTTGCTCGTTTCCATGTTTAGTGCTTCCTTCAGGAGCTCTTTTAGGGCAGGCCTGGTGGTGACAAAATCTCTCAGCATTTGCTTGTCTGTAAAGCATTTTATTTCTCCTTCACTTATGAAGCTTAGTTTGGCTGGATATGAAATTCTGGGTTGAAAATTCTTTTCTTTAGGAATGTTGAATATGGGCCCCCACTCTCTTCTGGCTTGTAGAGTTTCTGCCGAGAGATCAGCTGTTAGTCTGATGGGCTTCCCTTTGTGGGTAACCCGACTTTTCTCTCTGGCTGCCCTTAACATTTTTTCCTTCATTTCAACTTTGGTGAAACTGACAATTATGTGTCTTGGAGTTGCTCTTCTCGAGGAGTATCTTTGTGGCGTTCTCTGTATTTCCTGAATCTGAATGTTGGCCAGCCTTGCTAGATTGGGGAAGTTCTCCTGGATAATATCTTGCAGAGTGTTTTCCAACTTGGTTCCATTCTCCCCGTCACTTTCAGGTACACCAATCAGACGTAGGTTTGGTCTTTTCACATAGGCCCATATTTCTTGGAGGCTTTGTTCATTTCTTTTTATTCTTTTTTCTCTAAACTTCCCTTCTCACTTCATTTCATTCATTTCATCTTCCATCACTGATGCCCTTTCTTCCAGTTGATCGCAATGGCTACTGAGGCTTCTGCATTCTTCCCGTAGTTCTCGAAACTTGGCTTTCAGTTCCATCAGCTCCTTCAAGCAGTTCTCTGCATTGGTTATTTTAGTTATACATTCATCTAATTTTTTTTCAAAGTTTTTAACTTCTTTGCCATTGGTTTGAATTTCCTCCTGTAGCTTGGAGTAGTTTGATCATCTGAAGCCTTCTTCTCTCAACTCATCAAAGTCATTCTCTGTCCAGCTTTGTTCCGTTGCTGGTGAGGAACTGCGTTCCTTTGTAGGAGGAGATGCGCTCTGCTTTTTAGAGTTTCCAGTTTTTCTGCTCTGTTTTCTCCCCGTCTTTGTAGTTTTTTCTACTTTTGGTCTTTGATGATGGTGATGTACACATGGGTTTTTGGTGTACGTGTGCTTTCTGTTTGTTAGTTTTCCTTCTAACAGACAGGACCCTCAGCTGCTGGTCTGTTGGGGTTTGCTAGAGATCCACTCCAGACCCTGTTTGACTGGGTGTCAGCAGCGGTGGCTGCAGAACAG
>NW_026658149.1:2896-4299 GCF_009828535.3 Hylobates moloch | reverse complement strand
AATAACACTGTAAAATGCTGATGTGTTGAATGCTACTTTAGAAAAACATGTTCAAATCTAGGAAAAAAATTTCTGCTAGAAAACTACATATCGGCTGGGCGAGGTGGCTCATGACTGTAATCCCAGCACTTTGGGAGGCTAAGGCGGGCAGATCACGAGGTCAGGAGCTCCAGAGCAGCCTGACCAACATGGTGAAACCCCATCTCTATAAAGATACAAAAAGTTAGCCGGGCATGGTGGCTTGTGCCTATAATTCCCAGCTACTCAGGAGGCTGAGGCAGCAGAATCGCTTGAACCCAGGAGGCAGAGGTTGCAGTGAGCCAGTGAGCCAAGATCTGCACCCCAGCCTAGGTGACAGAACAAGACTCTGTCTCAAAAAAAAGGAAGGAAGGAGAAAGGAAGAAAGAAGAAGAACGAAAGAAAACTACGTATCAATTATCTAGCTAGCTAGCTATCTAGAGACAGGCTTTCATTCTATTGCTGAGGATGGAGAGCAGTGGGATGATCATAGCTCACTGCAGCCTTAAGCTCCTGGCCTCAAGTGATCCTCCTGCCTCAGCCTCCTAAGTAGCTAGGGCCACAGGTGGACACATTTACACCTCGGTTTTTTGTTTGTTTTATAGAGATAGGGTTTCACTACATTGCCCAGGCTGGTGTCAAACTGGAGTCTCTCTGTGTCTGCCAGTCTGGGGTGCAGTGGTGCGATCTCGGCTCACTGCAACCTCCGCCTCCTGGGTTCAAGCAATTCTCCTGTATCAGCCTCCCGAGTAGTTGGGACCTCAGGTATGCACCACCACTTATGGCTAATTTTTGTATTTTTTGTGGAGACTGGGTTTCACCATGGCCAGGCTAGTCTCGAACTCCTGACCTCAGGTGATCCACCCACCTCGGCCTCCCAAAGTGCTGGGATTACAGGCGTCAGCCAACGAGCCGGGACGAGCACTTTATGTTATTAAATAGCCTAACCCAAGCAGGGCGTGGTCCCTCATGCCTGCAATCCCGACAACTCCTATGGCCAAGGTGAGAAGATCGCTTAAACCCAGTTGTTCGAAACGGGCCTGGGCAACATAACCAGACCCCCATCTCTACAAAAGGTACAAAAATTTGGCCAGGTGCGCACCGTGCCTGGCTAATTTTTGTATCTTTTGTAGAGACTGGGTTTCGTCATGTTGCCCAGGCTGGTCTCGAACTCCTGAGCCCAAGCCATCCATCCTCCCGCCTCGGCCTCCCAAAATGCTGGGATTACAGGGCCCAGCCAGCATCACGTTTTATTTAAGCGGTCCCTCCCTGTTGCACACTTGGATAGTTTTTTTTTTTTTTTTTTTTTTAGACAGGGTTTACCTCAGTCTGGCAGGCTGCAATGCTGTGGTGGGATCATAGCTCATTGGAGCCTCGAACTTTGG
>NW_026658149.1:0-2796 GCF_009828535.3 Hylobates moloch | reverse complement strand
GGCTAATTTTTGTACCTTTTGTAGAGACTGGGTTTCGTCATGTTGCCCAGGCTGGTCTCGAACTCCTGAGCCCAAGCCATCCATCCTCCCGCCTCGGCCTCCCAAAATGCTGGGATTACAGGGCCCAGCCAGCATCACGTTTTATTTAAGCGGTCCCTCCCTGTTGCACACTTGGATAGTTTTTTTTTTTTTTTTTTTAGACAGGGTTTACCTCAGTCTGGCAGGCTGCAATGCTGTGGTGGGATCATAGCTCATTGAAGCCTCGAACTTTGGGGTTCAATTAGCTGGGGGGCTGAGGTAGGACTACAGAGATCCGGTCGCGCCATATTGCTACGTTGCTCTTGGCCTGAAGCGATCCTCCAGCCTCGGCCGCGCCTGGACATAGTCTTCTAGTTTTAAACAACATAAACACTGTGCTTGGTCTGAGTTTTCAACTACCCTTCTCCAGCCAGCAACACACAGGACCTGGCGGAGAGGTCGTGGTTACCAGGCTACACACTGAGGAGAAAACTGCCCAGCTGCAAGGACCCTACCGCCCCAGTGACGTCGCCGAACGCCCGCGCCTGTGACGACACCGAAGGCCCACCTCTATGACGTCACCAAGGACCGCCTCTCACGCGGAGCCAATCGGAACTCGCGGAGGGGCTGCTGGGGGCTTCCAGGAGCGCGCTTGTGCGGACGGCTGGCTGCAGGCGGCCCGGCGGGCTGGAACCCGCCGCTGGACTGGCGCTTTTGTGTCCGGAGGCTTCGGCCTGGCCGCCGTCGCCTATAAGCTACGAGGAGGAGCTTTACGACTTGGACGGGCGCAGCAAAGGCCAGACTCTGCGAGAACAGGCGCTACGCGCCAACCGGCCGGCACCTGGCGGGCACCATCGCATGGGTGGCGCAGAAGCTCCTCAATGGCCAGCGCCAGCTGCAGCAGCGGCCGCGCACTCGCCTCGCCTGAGCTTGGGTACGTACGCCCCACAACACCTCCCCCAGCCAGGGCCGGGGACCCCCGGGAGCGTCCACCCGCTACCTGGCGCTGCTCATCCTGGGCGGGGTCCGTCCCCTCTGAGGCTGCCCCTCATTAGGGAGCTGCACCCCTGAGCTTCACCTCTGAAGGCCCTTTGCGATAGCATTAAGCCTTTGAAACTTTGTAGCGGGTTAGAAGGGGCTAGAAAACGAAGAAAACATCTTTTAAAAAATATAAGCGATCGGCAGGGCGCGGTGGCCCACGCCTGTAATCCCAGCACTTTGGGAGGCTGAGGCGGGTGGATCACGAGGTCAGGAGTTCAAGACCAGCCTGGCCAGCATGGCGAAACCCTGTCTCTACTAAAAACACAAAAATTAGCTGGGCGTGGTGGCGGGCGCCTGTAATCCCAGCTACTCGGGAGGCTGAGGCAGAGAATTGTTTGAACCCGGGAGGCGGAGGTTGCAGTGAGCCGAGATCGCACCACTGCACTCCAGCCTGTTGGACAGACTGAGATAACGTCTAAACAAACAAATATATGTATGTATTTATATATATGCGATAGAGCCCGGGAGGTTGAGATTATATGAGCAATCCAGCACGGGAGGTTGAGGTTACAGTGAGCCGAAATTGTGCCATTGCACTCCAGTCTGTGTGACAGAGGGAGACCTTGTCTCTAAAAAATTATATATAAGTGAACTTTTCTTCCAGCGCTCATGCTCAGATTGAAGAGAGTAATTGGGCCAGGACCGGTGGCTCAGGCCCGTAATCCCAGCACTTTGGGGGGCCGAGGCCGGCGGATCGCTTGAGCTCGGGAGTTCCAGACTAGCTTGGGCAACATGGTGAAACCTTGTCTCTACAAAAATACAAAAAATTAGCTGGGCGTGGTGGCACGCGCTTGTAGTCCCTGCTGCTTGCGGAGCTGAGGCGGGAGGATCGCTTGAGCCTCGATCCTCGCTGCAGCCTCCACCTCCTGGGCTCAGGCAATCCATTTCAGCCTCCCAAAGTGCTGGGATTACAGGAACGAGCCATCGTGCCTGGCCTTACACTATATTTTAATGCTTTTTTTGAAAATGGAAACTTTTACAGGCAATTCACTTCTTCAAACTAATGATAAGGAAATGATGCTGTTCTGTCGTGTTATGTGTTTTGTTTGCGTGTATGTGTGTGTGTGTTTTTCTTTTTTGAGACAGAATCTTGCTCTATTGCCCTGGCTGGAGTGAGGTGGCGCAATCATGGTTCACTGCAGCCTTGACCTTCAGGCTCAAGGAATCCTTCCCCGTCAGCCTCCCCAGTAGCTAGTACTACAGGTGCCTGCTACCACACTTGGCTAATTCCTTTTTTGACATGGAGTATCACTTTGTCTCCCAGGCTGGAGTGCAGTGGTGCAATCTTGGCTCACTGCAGGCTGGTCTCAAACTCCTAACTTCAGATGGTCCACCCACCTTGGCATCCCAAAGTGCTGGGATTACAAGTGTGACCCACTGTGCCCGGTGATTTTGCTCATTTTAGATACTAGAACTTTTTAATTTAAATTTTTTTTTTTTTTCTTTTTCCTGAGATGGAGTCTTGCTTTGTCGCCAGGCTGGAGTGCAGTGGCGTGATCTTGGCTCACTGCAACTTCTGCCTCCTGGATTCAAGTGATTCTTCTGCCTCAGCCTCCCGAGTAGCTGGGACTACAGGTGCGCACCACCACACCAGGAGTTCAAGGCTGCAGTGAGCCATGATCGTGCCACTGCACTCCAGCCTGGGCAACAGAGCGAGACCCTGACTCCACAAGTAAATAAGTCAACATCGTATGATCTGTACCAGGGTACAGGCAGGTGCTATTATCCCCACTTTCC
>NW_026658148.1:3200-4299 GCF_009828535.3 Hylobates moloch | reverse complement strand
CTGTCTTTCTCTCTCTCTCTCTCTACACACATATAAACATACATATTGAGGGTGGAGCCAAGATGGCCGAATAGGAACAGCTCCGGTCTCCAGCTCCCAGCCCCAGCGACACAGAAGACTGGTGATTTCTGCATTTCTGCTTGAGGTACCGGTTTCATCTCACTAGGGAGTGCCTAACAGTGGGTGCAGGACAGACGGTGAAGCGCACTGTGCACGAGCCGAAGCAGGGCGAGGCATTGCCTCACTCGGGAAGTGCAAGGGGTCAGGGAGTTCCCTTTCCTAGTCAAAGAAAGGGGAAACAGACGGCACCTGGAATATCGGGTCAGTCCCATCCTAATACTGCGCTTCTCCAACGGGCCTGGAAAACGGCACACTAGGAGATTGTGTCCCGCACCTGGCTCGGAGGGTCCTATGCCCACGGAGTCTCGCTGATTGCTAGCACAGCAGTCTGAGATCAAGCTGCAAGGCGGCAGCGAGGCTGGGGGAGGGGCGCCCGCCATTGCCCAGGCTTGCTTAGGTAAACAAAGCAGCCAGGAAGCTCCAACTGGGTGGAGCCCACCATAGCTCAAGGAGGCCTGCCTGCCTCTGTAGGCTCCACCTCTGGGGGCAGGGCACAGACAAACAAAAACTCAGCAAAGAACCTCCACAGACTTAAATGCCCCTGTCTGACTGACAGCTTTGAAGAGAGTAGTGGTTCTCCCAGCACGCAGCTGGAGATCTGAGAACAGACAGACTGCCTCCTAAAGTGGGTCCCTCACCCCTGAGCAGCCTAACTGGGAGGCACCCCCCCAGTAGGGTCAGACTGACACCTCATTCAACCGGGTACTCCTCTGAGACAAAACTTTCAGAGGAACTATCAGACAGCTGAATTTGTGGTCTCACGAAAATCCACTGTTCTGCAGCCACCGCTGCTGACACCCAGCCAAACAGGGTCTGGAGTGGACCTCTAGTAAAATCCAACAGACCTGCAGCTGAGGGTCCTGTCTGGTAGAAGGAAAACTAACAAACAGAAAGGACTTCAACACCAAAAACCCATCTGTACATCACCATCACCAAAGACAAAAAGTAGATAAAACCACAAAGATGGGGAAAAAACAGA
>NW_026658148.1:0-3100 GCF_009828535.3 Hylobates moloch | reverse complement strand
ATGGATAACTAGAATAACCAATGGAGAGAAGGGCTTAAAGGAGCTGATGGAGCTGAAAGCCAAGTTTCGAGAACTACGCGAAGATTGCAGAAGCCTCAGTAGCAGATGCGATCAACTGGAAGAAAGGGTATCACTGATGGAAGATGAAATGAATGAAATGAAGAGAGAAGGGAAGTTTAGAGAAAAAAGAATAAAAAGAAATGAACAAAGCCTCCAAGAAATTTGGGACTATGTGAAAAGACCAAACCTACGTCTGATTGGTGTACCTGAAAATGATGGGGAGAATGGAACCAAGTTGGAAAACACTCTGCAAGATATTATCCAGGAGAACTTCCCCAATCTAGCAAGGCAGGCCAGCATTCAGATTCAGGAAATACAGAGAACGCCACAAAGATACTCCTCGAGAAGGGCAACTCCAAGACACATAATTGTCAGATTCACCAAAGTTGAAATGAAGGAAAAAATGTTAAGGGCAGCCAGAGAGAAAGGTCGGGTTACCCACAAAGGGAAGCCCATCAGACTAACAGCTGATCTCTCAGCAGAAACTCTACAAGCCAGAAGAGAGTGGGGGCCGATAGTCAACATTCTTAAAGAAAAGAATTTTCAACCCAGAATTTGCTATCCCGCCAAACTAAGCTTCATAAGTGAAGGAGAAATAAAATACTTTACAGACAAGCAAACGCTGAGTGATTTTGTCACCACCAGGCCTGCCCTAAAAGAGCTCCTGAAGGAAGCACTAAACATGGAAAGGAACAACCGGTTCCAGCCACTGCAAAAACATGCCAAATTGTAAAGACCATCGAGGCTAGGAAGAAACTATAGCAACTAACGAGCAAAATAACCAACTAACATCATAATGACAGGATCAGATTCACACATAACAATATTAACGTTAAATGTAAATGGGCTAAATGCTCCAATCAAAAGACACAGACTGGCAAACTGGATAAGGAGTCAGGACCCATCAGTGTGCTGTATTCAGGAAACCCATCTCACGTGCAGAGACACACATAGACTCAAAATAAAGGGATGGAGGAAGATCTATCAAGCAACTGGAAAACAAAAAAAGGCAGGGGTTGCAATCCTAGTCTCTGATAAAATAGACTTTAAACCAACAAAGATCATAAGAGACAAAGAAGGCCATTACATAATGGTAAAGGGATCAATTCAACAAGAAGAGCTAACTATCCTAAATATATATGCACCCAACACAGGAGCACCCAGATTCATAAAGCAAGTCCTCAGTGACCTACAAAGGGACTTAAACTCCCACACAATAATAATGGGAGATTTTAACACCCCACTGTCAGCATTAGACAGATCAACGAGACAGAAAGTTAACAAGGATATCCAGGAATTGAACTCAGCTCTACATAGTGGACCTAATAGACATCTACAGGACTCTCCACCCCAAGTCAACAGAATATACATTTTTTTCAGCACCACACCACACCTATTCCAAAATTGACCACATAGTTGGAAGTAAAGCTCTCCTCAGCAAATGTAAAAGAACAGAAATTATAACAAACTGTCTCTCAGACCACAGTGCAATCAAACTAGAACTCAGGATTAAGAAACTCACTCAAAACCGCTCAACTACATGGAAACTGAACAACCTGCTCCTGAATGACTATTGGGTACATAATGAAATGAAGGCAGAAATAAAGATGTTCTTTGAAACCAACGAGAACAAAGACACAACATACCAGAATCTCTGGGACACATTCAAAGCAGTGTGTAGAGGGAAATTTATAGCACTAAATGCCCACAAGAGAAAGCAGGAAAGATCCAAAATTGACACCCTAACATCACAATTAAAAGAACTAGAAAAGCAAGAGCAAACACATTCAAAAGCTAGCAGAAGGCTAGAAATAACTAAAATCAGAGCAGAACTGAAGGAAATAGAGACACAAAAAACCCTTCAAAAAATTAATGAATCCAGGAGCTGGTTTTTTGAAAAGATCAACAAAATTGATGGACCGCTAGCAAGACTAATAAAGAAGAAAAGAGAGAAGAATCAAATAGATGCAATAAAAAACGAAAAAGGGGATATCACCACCGATCCCACAGAAATACAATCTACCATCAGAGAATACTACAAACACCTCTATGCAAATAAACTAGAAAATCTAGAAGAAATGGATAAATTCCTCGACAAATACACCCTCCCAAGACTAAACCAGGAAGAAGTTGAATCTCTGAATAGACCAATAACAGCTTCTGAAATTGTGGCAATAATCAATAGCTTACCAACCAAAAAGAGTCCAGGACCTGATGGATTCACAGCTGAATTCTACCAGAGGTACAAGGAGGAACTGGTACCATTCCTTCTGAAACTATTCCAATCAATAGAAAAAGAGGGAATCCTCCCTAACACATTTTATGAAGCCAGCATCATCCTGATACCAAAACCTGGCAGAGACATAACCAAAAAAGAGAATTTCAGACCAATATCCTTGATGAACATTGATGCAAAAATCCTCAATAAAATACTGGCAAACCGAATCCAGCAGCACATCAAAAAGCTTATCCACCATAATCAAGTGGGCTTCATCCCTGGGATGCAAGGCTGGTTCAACATACGCAAATCAATAAATGTAATCCAGCATATAAACAGAACCAAAGACAAAAACCACATGATTATCTCAATAGATGCAGAAAAGGCCTTTGACAAAATTCAACATCTCTTCATGCTAAAAACTCTCAATAAATTAGGTATTGATGGGACGTATCTCAAAATAATAAGAGCTATCTATGACAAACCCACAGCCAATATCATACTGAATGGGCAAAAACTGGAAGCATTCCCTCTGAAAACTGGCACAAGACAGGGATGCCCTCTCTCACCGCTCCTTTTCAACATAGTGCTGGAAGTTCTGGCCAGAGCAATCAGGCAGGAGAAGGAAATAAAGGGTATTCAATTAGGAAAAGAGGAAGTCAAATTGTCCCTGTTTGCAGATGACATGATTGTATATCTAGAAAACCCCATTGTCTCAGCCCGAAATCTCCTTAAGCTGATTAGCAACTTCAGCAAAGTCTCAGGATACAAAATTAATGTACAAAAATCACAAGCATTCTTGTACACCAATAACAGACAAAC
>NW_026658147.1:0-4300 GCF_009828535.3 Hylobates moloch | reverse complement strand
GATTGCTGTGAAGTTTGTTCTTTGTTTCTTCAAGCCAGAAATCTATGGACTTTCTATCAGCGTTTTAGTCACTCAAGTTGACATGGTCTGGGACCAGCCCTTAGACAAAAACAATGCTGTTTCTTTCTTCCGAATGTAGGTTTCCTTGCAGTTTCATATATTCATATATATATATATATATATATATATATATATATATATATATATATATATATATATTCCAGAATATGTAGTTATCTGTGGGATGGTAAATCTAATAAAAGCAGTACCTCCATTACTGAAAGCTAGACATTGTGATCTTGGATAATTTTTATATACAGTTTTTCATTTTGTAGTTACCACAGTTCCATGTAGTTTCTTCCCAGGGATGCTGGGTGTGGTTATTTAGTCTCTTTTAAATAGGTAGTGTAGCTCTTTGAAGCTCTGGGTTTTTTTGTAAGAGTGTCACTTCCAGGCTGCTGCTTCCCATGGTTCTGGGATCTTATCTCCTAAAATTTATGTGAGGCAACAGAACTGTAATCTCAGATGCTTATCTGAGATCCAGAACCCTTTGGGCCCTACAGCTTCAGTTCCAGCGTGCCCATCAGACTTCAGTTTCTTCATTCTTAGACACTGTGGGTTTTTTCTTCATTATTGTTTTTGTTGCTGCTGCCACTGCTGTTAACCTTGAATAAATCTTTTCTTAAAACAATTACAATTTACCTAACAATTCTGTGTTTTCAGTAGAAATGGAGCATATGTATTAGCTTGATTCATTTTGTTTCCGGAAGTTTGTAGCAGTGTTTTCTATAGTGGCCAACATCAGACCATTCCCAGATCCAACTGTTGCTGCCAATTCCTGTGTTTAGGGGGGACGTGATTCAGGTAGGAATATATGGACTTTGGGCAGGGGTCTTACTGATAGCTCTTAGAATAACTAGGAGCATAGGAACAACTAACATTATTTTAGCATCTAGTATAGCCCAAGCTCTAAGCCACACAATATTACTTCCATTTTACACATTAGGAATCTGAGACACAGAAAGACGCAAATAACTTGTTTCACCATAAGGAGAGTCATATTTCAAGTTACTTGACTCAAAATCACATATCTACCATGGTACTGTACTGCCTCAACAAACATCTTCAGTAATTATATAGATGGCCAAAAAATTGAAATTGTGCTATGTCTACTAGCAGTTGTGACAGAATTCAAAAGCTAATCAGCACTGGAGAGTATTTGGAGGAGATTACAATGTGTGTTTGCCAGATCCATTCTTCTCATACGTGAAATTCATGGGTTATCATTGAAAACACTCTCTGTACTGCCAAAACTCACACCAACGGAGGTTGTTTGCCTGTTGCTTTGAAGGGAAGTGAAAGAAAGGAATGCATGAATATTCTATTCTTGGCCATGAAGAAACTGAGTATTCATTTAACATCCAAGGATGTTAGTTTTAGAAGTCTGACCACAGTTTTTAGCAATATTAACTACCTTTCTTTTATAAAGAAGAATTTTCCCTTTGACTTAAGTCAATCCAGTGGTTGTACAAAGTCTGACTTACACGTAATAAACTTATTAACAGGCTTTGAAGTCAGGAGAAATCCTCGCATATTTTCTCTTCAAATACAAATCTTTATAATGTGCCTTGTCATTTACAGGGGCAGGAATAAATCTTCTTAGATGTTGACTCAGAATCCTCATCTAAATGCCCTTGGCATTTGGGCTAGATTTTTGTCTTCTGGGTGATGTCACTTAGATGATGTTGTTTTTCCGACATTTAGTAATGTTGAGAGAGGATTTTTAAAAATTTTAATGTATCTATTGTAAAGTCCTAAACACAGACAACTTCATATTCATGTAAAACAGATATTTTAATTTTCAGTTTTCAGGTGAGGAAGCTGAGCACCAACTAAAGTTACTTTCCCCAAGTTAATCAAGGCAGAAATAATAGCAAATTAGATCAGATTGTTGTGTGACCTTGACAAAGTCACTTACCTGTCTGTGCCTTCAGTTTCCTTGCTTAAAAGGGGCTAAGAACAGCAGTTACTTCATAGGTCTGTTGTAAGGACAGATTGAGTTAATGCATGCAAACCACCTGGATCACTGCCTGGTACATAGTAAACATTATGCAAGTTTGCTTTTTAAAAATTACTGTTAAATTCAGCACAAATGAATTTCTGCGGGAGCCAGGATGGTTCAGAAAAAAACAATGAACAAAACATGGGCTTTGGAATCCTGGTTCTAACACTATCCTAGCTCAAGTTTCCTGTACAGAGACTCTAAGGTTGCATAGTAGGGTTGAATGGGAGTAGTTATAATTCTAGAGGAGAAAAAAAAAAAAGAGGGGAAGAGAAGAGAGGCAGGGAAGAAGGCAAAGCAGTCATTTCCTGGCTGGCCATAGCTTCCCACAAAAAGCAGCCAGTCGCTCCATCACATAGAACATCTTCCAGATCAACTGTTTTGTATCAGTGTGCTCAGCACAGCCAAGGCCGGAAGGAGAGGGGAGAGGCATGCATCTGCTAGCAACTTAACCTGCCCTAGTATTGTGTCCGAAATTGGGGGGTTCTTGGTCTGCACTGACTTCAAGAATGAAGCTGTGGACCCTCGGGGTGAGTGTTACAGTTCTTAAAGATGGTGTGTCCAGAGTTTGTTCCTTCTGATGTTCGGATGTGTTCGGAGTTTCTTCCTTCTGGTGGATTCGTGGTCTTGCGGCCTCAGGAGTGAAGCTGTCGACCTGCCCGGTGAGTGTTACAGCTCTTAGGCGTGTCAGGAGTTGTTCGTTCCTCCCGTCCGGAGTTGTTCATTCCTCCCGGTGGGTTCCTGGTCTCGCTGGCCTCAGGAGTAAAGCTGCAGAGCTTCGCAGTGTTACAGCTCATAAAGGCAGTGCAGACCCAAAGCATGAGCAGCAACAAGATTTACTGCAAAGAGTGAAAGAACAAACCTTCCACAGTCTGGAGCGGGTTGCCACTACTGGCTCGGACAGCCTGCTTTTATTCCCTTATCTGGCCCCACCCACATCCTGCTGATTGGTCCATTTTACAGAGAACTGATCGGTCCATTTTACAGAGAACTGATTGGTCCATTTGACAGGGTGCTGATTGGTGCATTTACAAACCTTGAGCTAGACACAGAGTGCTGATTGGTGTATTTACAATCCTTCAGCTAGACATAAAGGTTTTCCAAGTCACCACTAGATTAGCTAGATACAGAGCACTGACTGGTGCATTTACAAACCTTGAGCTAGACACAGAGTGCTAATTGGTGTATTTACAATCCTCCAGGTAGACATAAAAGTTCTCCAAGTCCCCACCAGATTAGCTAGACACAGAGCACTGATTGGTGCGTTTACAAACCTTTAGCTAGACACAGAGTGCTGATTGGTGCATTTATAATCCTCTAGCTAGACATAAAAATTCTCCAAGTCCCCACCAGATTAGCTAGATACAGAGTGCTGATTGGTGCATCCACGAACCTCCCCCCCAACCTGCAGCTAGACACAGAGTGATGATTGGTGCATATACAATCCTCCAGCTAGACCTAAAAGTTCTCCTAGTCCCCGCCCGACTCAGGAGCCCAGCTGGCTTTGCCTAGTGGATCCTGCGCCAGGGCCACCGGTGGAGCTGCCCACCAGTCCCACGCCGGGAGCCTGCACTCCTCAGCTCTTGGGCAGTCGATGGTACTGGGCACTGCAGAGCAGGGGGTGGCACCCGTGGAGGCTCCAGCTGCGTGGGAGCCCACGGCGGGGAGGGGCTTGGGCATGGCAGGCTGGAGGTCCTGAGCCCTGCCCAGCGGGGAGGCGGCTGAGGTCCTGCGAGAATTCAAGCGCCGTGTGGGCGGGCGGGCAGTGCTGGGGGACCCGGCGCACCCTCTGCAGCTGCTTGCCCGGGTGCTAAGCTCCTCACTGCCTGGGGCCGGTGGCGCCAGCTGCTCTGAGTGCGGGGCTGCGGAGCCCACGCCCACCCAGAACTTGCGCTGGCCTGCGAGTGCGGCAGGCAGCCCTGTTCCCGCTGGCGCCTCTCCCTCCACACCTCCCTGCAAGCAGAAGGAGCCGGCTCTGGCCTCCGCCAGCCCAGAGAGGGCTCCCACAGTGCAGCGTGGGCCGAAGGGCTCCTCAAGCGCAGCCAGAGTGGACGCCGTGGCCTGAGGAGGTGCCAAGAGCGAGCGAGGGCTGCTAGCATGTTGTCACCTCTCAGTATCACAGGCTGTGTGACTTGCTTCCCTGTACTCCTCTTACCCCCCGACATACAACTCCTTAGGAAGCAAGAGAACATGTCCCTCGTGCAGCACTTTAACTGAATCCAAAAACATCTGGATGTG